>NC_053495.1:83513852-83541929 GCF_905171775.1 Rana temporaria | reverse complement strand
TTACAGTGGAGATCGTTGAAAAAAAAATTATCTTTAAAAAAGGGGGAAACAAATTTCTCTCACGCCCACAAGATCTACTTGTCATACACAATTTATATATCAAAACGTAGGTATTTTTGTCTGGTTTCAGGCAATGTGATCAGTTTTGCGATAGGCATTTGACTTTTAGTTCCAGGAGCTTCTAAAGGACAAGTGCCTCAAAACCCCTTCTATTGACCGTCATGTTAAAAAGTCTAAAAAATGTTTCTGCAAAACACACAAAGACGCTCTTTTCTAAATCGCTGACATGGCCAAATTTTTAAGTTTATCAACATAAATTTCATATCGATGCGTTCACAAGGGCCGTGTCTTTCAAACGGTGAAGTCGCTGTATCGATCGCATGTACGGTTGTGGATTTATTAAGGTTTGTTTGAAGGCGTATTTCACGTATTTGGTATGTGAATTAAAAGCGTTTGTAATGGTATTTCTTTCCATAAATAGCTTTCCTTACCTCAGTGCAATATTCCTCCTCACTGACCTGGGGGGGGGAACCTCTTGAGGGGGGAGGGGCGACCAGGAAGTCAGGATACTCTCTACTTTGCAGATAGAGAAAGGAGCTGTGTGTCCTAAAGATAGTGTAGTGGTTATGGTGAATGGCTTTGGTGCGGGCTCAGCAATTCAGCTATTCAGCATTCCCACTCGCATTTTCCTCAGGAAATGCATTTTCTAGTTAGTGGGAATGCTTTAATAAGCATTCCCAGTATTGATATTCGTTTTTATTATTCTTAATTTTAATTTTATTTTTCTCCTTTATTCCGTACGTTTTTGGCTCTGCGTAACTTCTGCATACTTTCAGCTATTGAGACCATTCAACTATTAAAATGTTCATCTCGTTAAGCTAACGATGGGACTTCTTCAAGTTTTTTGTACTATTTATACTTTTTAAAATATTAAGCTTTTAGACACTTTTTTTTAACATTGAAGTCAATGAGAACATGCTTTTTACCGCTTCAAAACACACGTTCTGCCAAAAGTTTCAGCTCCTTCATACTTTCACTTACAGACACCAAACAAACTTTACAGCGGTCACAAAATATTCAGCTATCCAAACATGACTTTTTAGATTGATATCTTTTACGGTTTTTGTGAAAACGCAATTTACGTTTACTGATTTTTTCAGAAAATGTTATCAGTTATAATGTAATCCTATGGAGCAGCTTTTAGAGTGTGTCATGTGACCTTTAGAGTGGAGATCTTTGAAAAAAAATTATCTTTAAAAAAAGGGGAAACAAATTGCTCTCACGCCCACAAGATCTACTTGTCATACACAATTTATATATCAAAACTTAGGTATGTTTGTCTGGTTTCAGGCAATGTGATCAGTTTTGCGATAGGCATTTGACTTTTAGTTTCAGGAGCTTCTAAAGGACAAGAAGGCCAAAATAACTCTCATTGACTCTCATGTTAAAAATTTTAAAAATGTTCCTGCAAAACACACAAAGACGCTCTTTTCTAAATCGCTGGCATGGCCACAATTTTAAGTTTATCAACATAAATTTCATATCCATGCGTTCACAAGGGCCGTGTCTTTCAAACGGTGTAGTCGCTGTATCGATCGCATGTACGGTTGTGGATTTATTACGTTTTGTTTGAAGGCTTCGATAACTGATTTTGTGTGTGGATGAAAGCGTTTCTAATGGTATTTTGATTCCCTAAATAGCTTTCCTTACCTCAGTGCAGTCCTCCTCCCCCACCTCATGTGGAGAAAGCCTCTTGAGGGGGGAGGGGCGACCAGGCAAGTCAGGACACTCTCTATATTGCAGATAGAGAAAGGAGCTGTGTGATATTAGGCTTTATAAGTACTGAAGAAACACTGCTTGTATGTCCTAAAGATACTGTAGTGGTTATGGTGAATGGCTTTTGTGCGGGCTCAGCAATTCAGCATTCCCACGCATCGCATTTTCCTCAGGAAATGCATTTTCTAGTTATTAGTGAGAATGCTTTAATAAGCATTCACAGTATTGATATTCGTTTTTTATTATTAGTGGGAATGCTTTAATAAGCATTCCCAGTATTGATATTCGTTTTTTATTATTCTTAATTTTAATTTTAATTTTATTCCGTACGTTTTTTGGCTCTGCGTAACTTCTGCATAGTTTCAGCTATTGATACCATTTAACTTTTAAAATGTTCGTCTCATTCAGCTAACGATGGGACTTCTTCAAGTTTTTTTGTACTATTTATACTTTTTAAAATATTAAGCTTTTAGACACTTTTTTTTAACATTGAAGTCAATGAGAACATCCTTTTTCCTGCTTCAAAACACACGTTCTGCCAAAAGTTTCAGCTCCTTCATACTTTCACTTACAGACACCAAACAAACTTTAAAGCGGTCACAAAATATTCAGCTATCCAAACATGACTTTTCAGATTGATATCTTTTACGGTTTTTGTGAAAACGCAATTTACGTTTAGCGATTTTTTCAGAAAATGGAATCGGTTATAATGTAACCCTATGGAAGGGATTTAGAGTGTGTCATGTGACCTTTACAGTGGAGATCTTTGAAAACAAAAATTATCTTTAAAAAAAGGGCGAACAAATTGCTCTCACGCCCACAAGATCTACTTGTCATACACAATTTATATATCAAAACGTAGGTATGCTTGTCTGGTTTCAGGCAATGTGATCAGTTTTGTGATACGTATTTTAGTTTTAGTTCCAGGAGCTTCTAAAGGACAAGAGCGACAAAACCACTCTCATTGACCGTCATGTTAAAAATTTAAAAAATGTTCCTGCAAAACACACAAAGACGCTCTTTTCTAAATCGCTGGCATGGCCACAATTTTAAGTTTATCAACATAAATTTCATATCGATGCGTTCACAAGGGCCGTGTCTTTCAAACGGTGAAGTCGCTGTATCGATCGCATGTACGGTTGTGGATTTATTACGTTTTGTTTGAAGGCGTAATTCATGTATTGGTCTGTGAATTAAAAGGCGTTTGTAATGGAATTTCTTTCCATAAATAGCTTTCCTTACCTCAGTGCAATATTCCTCCTCACTGACCTGGGGGGAGGGGAAACCTCTTGAGGGGGGAGGGGCGACCAGGAAGTCAGCATACTCTCTACTTTGCAGATAGAGAAAGGAGCTGTGTGTCCTAAAGATAGTGTAGTGGTTATGGTGAATGGCTTTGGTGCGGGCTCAGCTATTCAGCATTCCCACTCGCATTTTCCTCAGGAAATGCATTTTCTAGTTCTTAATTTTAATTTTATTATTCCGTACGTTTTTTGGCTCTGCGTAACTTCTGCATAGTTTCAGCTATTGAGACCATTCAACTTTTAAAATGTTCATCTCGTTCAGCTAACGATGGGACTTCTTCAAGTTTTTTTGTACTATTTATACTTTTTAAAATATTAAGCTTTTAGACACTTTTTTTTAACATTGAAGTCAATGAGAACATCCTTTTTCCTGCTTCAAAACACACGTTCTGCCAAAAGTTTCAGCTCCTTCATACTTTCACTTACAGACACCAAACAAACTTTAAAGCGGTCACAAAATATTCAGCTATCCAAACATGACTTTTTAGATTGATATCTTATACGGTTTTTGTGAAAACGCAATTTACGTTTAGTGATTTTTTTATCGGTTATAATGTAATCCTATGGAGCAGGTTTAGAGTGTGTCATGTGACCTTTAGAGTGGAGATCTTTGAAAACAAAAATTATCTTTAAAAAAAGGGCGAACAAATTGCTCTCACGCCCACAAGATCTACTTGTCATACACAATTTATATATCAAAACGTAGGTATGCTTGTCTGGTTTCAGGCAATGTGATCAGTTTTGCGATAGGCATTTGACTTTTAGTTCCAGGAGCTTCTAAAGGACAAGTGCCTCAAACGCCCTCCCATTGACCGTCATGTTAAAAAGTCTAAAAAAAATTCCTGCAAAACACACAAAGACGCTCTTTTCTAAATCGCTGACATGGCCACATTTTTAAGTTTATCAACATAAATTTCATATCGATGCGTTCACAAAAGCCTTGTGTTTCAAATGGTGTAGTCGCTGTATCGATCGCATGTACGGTTGTGGATTTATTACGTTTTGTTTGAAGGCTACGATAACTGATTTTGCGTGTGGATGAAAGCGTTTCTAATGGTATTTTGATTCCCTAAATAGCTTTCCTTACCTCAGTGCAGTCCTCCTCCCCCACCTCATGTGGAGAAAGCCTCTTGAGGGGGAGGGGGGAGGGGCGACCAGGCAAGTCAGGACACTCTCTATATTGCAGATAGAGAAAGGAGCTGTGTGATATTAGGCTTTATAAGTACTGAAGGAACACTGCTTGTATGTCCTAAATATACTGTAGTGGTTATGGTGAATGGCTTTGGTGCGGGCTCAGCAATTCAGCATTCCCACTCGCATTTTCCTCAGGAAATGCATTGTCTAGTTTTTATTATTTTTATTCCGTACGTTTTTTGGCTCTGCGTAACTTCTGCATACTTTCAGCTATTGAGACCATTCAACTTTTAAAATGTGCATCTCATTCAGCTAACGATGGGACTTCTTCAAGTTTTTTTGTACTATTTATACTTTTTAAAATATTAAGCTTTTAGACACTTTTTTTTTAACATTGAAGTCAATGAGAACATCCTTTTTACCGCTTTAAATCACACGCGGTGCCAAAAGTTTCAGCTCCTTCATACTTTCACTTACAGACACCAAACAAACTTTAAAGCGGTCACAAAATATTCAGCTATCCGGCTATGACTTTTCAGATTGATATCTTTTACAATTTTTGTGAAAACGCAATTTACGTTTAGTGATTTTTTCAGAAAATTTGATCGGTTATAATGTAATTCTATGGAACAGTTTTAGAGTGTGTCATGTGACCTTTACAGTGGAGATCATTGAAAAAAAATTATCTTTAAAAAAAGGGGAAACAAATTGCTCTCACGCCCACAAGATCTACTTGTAATACACAATTTATATATCAAAACGTAGGTATTTGTGTCTGGTTTCCGGCAATGTGATCAGTTTTGTGATACACATTTTATTTTTAGTTCGTGGAGCTTCTAAAGGACAAGAGACCGAAATTTCTCCCATTGACTGTAATGTTAAAAAGTCTAAAAAAATTCCAGCAAAACGCACAAAGACACTCTTTTTTAAATCGCTGACATGCCCACATTTTTAAGTTTATCAACATAAATTTTATAACGATTCGTTCACAAAAACCTTGTGTTTCAAACGGTGAAGTCGCTGTATCGATCACATGTACGGTTGTGGATCTATTAAGGTTTGTTTGAAGGCTTAATTCATGTATTTGGTCTGTGAATTAAAAGCGTTTGTAATGGTATTTCTTTCCATAAATAGCTTTCTTTACCTCAGTGCAATATTCCTCCTCACTGACCTGGGGGGGGAGAAAACCTCTTGAGGGGGGAGGGGCGACCAGGAAGTCAGGACACTCTCTACTTTGCAGATAGAGAAAGGAGCTGTGTGTCCTAAAGATAGTATAGTGGTTATGTTGAATGGCTTTGGTGTGGGCTCAGCAATTCAGCTATTCAGCATTCCCACGCGCATTTTCCTCAGGAAATGCATTTTCTAGTTATTAGTGGGAATGCTTTAATAAGCATTCCCAGTATTGATATCCGTACATTTATTATTCTTTTTATTCCGTACGTTTTTTGGCTCTGCGTAACTTCTGCATACTTTCAGCTTTTGAGACCATTCAACTTTTAAAATGTTCATCTCGTTCAGCTAACGCTGGGACTTCTTCAAGTTTTTTTGTACTATTTATACTTTTTAAAATATTAAGCTTTAAGACACTTTTTTTAACATTGAAGTCAATGAGAACATCCTTTTTACCGCTTCAAATCTCACGTGCTGCCAAAAGTTTCAGCTCCTTCATACTTACAGACACCAAACAAACTTAAAAACGGTCACAAAATATTCAGCTATCCGGCTATAACTTTTCAGATTGATATATTTTATAGTTTTTGTGAAAAAGCAATTTACGTTTAGTGATTCTACGCAGAGCCCAAAAAAACATAGCCAAATTCCCTCAGCCTTGTGTGGGAGGAGCCAACTCACCTCACAGCTGTGTGTGAGGAGTTATAAAACTCCTCAGCGTCTCCTAGGAAACCAATTGTTTGTATGCAGCCTCTCTGTAAACACAGTGCAGAAATTCTGGCTTTTTGTGAATAATTGTCCTTCTTCAAAATATTAAAATTGAAGGCACAGTTGCAGTTTATATATTGCCTTTAAGATTTAAGGTTTCCAGACTTTAATTTCAATGGAAGTCAATGGAGGTCAATGGATGGTGTGGGTTGCAAACAAATGGTCGTATTGTGAAAACACTTGGGACTATCGCTCAGCCGTGGACCTGTGTAGTGGCAGCAAGGATAGCTGAACGTTTTGATATAAGATTTGTGTAGGTCAGTTGGAAAATGAGGGAGTGGTCACAGTTTACAAATCATGTCCTGATTTTTCAGTTTTTGACATCTCCACACTCTAGCTTTCACCATTCATTCCTACGGGAAAAATTTGCCGCAAAAATGACGATATTTCGCGAACGATTTGGAGAAATGTTCCACAAAGTAATAGCAATCCGATCGGGAACAATCTGCACGTTTCGATATATTACTCGTCTATGTAGTGTAAAAACTGTGGGAGGAGTTAGGGTGGTAAATTTGGCTATAAGAATAATAATATATATGTGAGAGAACAATAAGTGTTCTTGCCTCCACCAATACTCCTGACTGGAGACAGTGCCCCTGGAGATGTAAATGTGATCCAACAGTGTGTCCATTTCGATCCATTGCCCCATCAAAAACTGCTCCATCAAAAACTACCCCATCAAAACTGCACCATCCTATTTGCCCCATCAAAAACTGGTTGCTATGGAGGGTTGATATGGACTGGTTTCTATGGACTGGTTGCTATGGACTGGTTGCAATGGACTGGTTGCTATGGATGGGTTGCTATGGACGGTTGCTATGGACTGGTTGCTATGGATGGTTGCTATGGATGGTTGCTATGGAGTGGTTGCTATGGACTGTTTCTGTGAACTGGTTGCTATGGACTAGTTGCTATAGAGGGTTGCTATGGGCTGGTTGCTATGGAGGGTTGCTATGGACTGGTTGCTATGGACTGGTTGCTATGGATGGTTGCTATGGACTGGTTGCTATAGAGGGTTGGTATGGACTGGTTGCTATGGATGGTTGCTATGAACTGGTTGCTATGGACTGGTTGCTATGGTCGGGTTGCTATGGTCTGGTTGCTATGAACTGGTTGCTATGGACTGTTTGCTATGGAGTGGTTGCTATGGAGTGTTTACTATGGACTGTTTGCTATGGACTGTTTTCTATGGAGGGTTGCTATGGTCTGGTTGCTATGGACTGGTTGCTATGAACTGGTTGCTATGGAGTGGTTGCATTGGAGTGGTTGCTATGTACTGGTTGCTATGGACTGGTTGCTATGGACTGGTTGCTATGGTCTGGTTGCTATGGACTGGTTGCTATGGTTTGGTTGCTATGGATTGATTACTAAGGACTGGTTGCTATGGATGGTTGCTATGGAGTGGTTGCTATGGAGTGGTTGCTATGGACGGTTGCTATGGACTGGTTGCTATGGAGGGTTGCTACGGTCTGGTTGCTACGGTCTGGTTGCTGTGGACTGGTTGCTATTGACGGTTTCTATGAACTGGTTGCTATGGATGGTTGCTATATGCAGAGTATACAGCAGTTACACAGAGCCAAAAAAACAGCCAATTCACCTCACAGCTGTGTGGGAGGAGCCAGAATCACCTCACAGCTGTGTGGGAGGAGCTATAAAATTCACCTCACAGCTGTGTGTGTGAGGAGGTATTCTCCTCAGCGTTTCCTAGGAAACCAATGTTTGTTGATATGCAGCCTCTAATGGCCCATACACACGATCCGAATATCGGACGAAAACGATCGTCCGAGGGAGAATTGTACGATTTTCGGATCGTGTGTACACTACTTTCGAGAGCCGATCACGACAGTCCATCCAATATTATTCGATCGGACAAGCACGAAAATTTTCCTCGTACGATGTCGGATCGTACGATTTTCGTTTAGTCAGTATAGTTGTCGTCCGGAAATACAATACAAATACATTACAACACATGACATCACTTCCGATAATTTTTTTCTGTCGTACGAGAATTTTCGTGACTTTAATAACCTATTTCATTTTACTTGCGACTATTAAGCGAAAAAAATCTTACGATATTCGGATGGTGTGTATGGGCCATAAGCCTCTAGAAATCATGTCCTGATTTTTCAGTTTTTGACATCTCCACACTCTATGGAAAAAAAATTGTCGCAAAAATGAAGATATTTTGCGAACGATTCGGCGAAACGTTCCACAAAGTAATAGCGATCCAATCAGGAACAATCCACACGTTTCGGTATATGAGGCCTTGTACAGACGAGCAAACATGTCCGATGAAAACGGTCCGCGGACCGTTTTCATCGGACATGTCCGCTCGGAGATTTTGGTCTGATGGTTGTACACAGCATCAAACCAAAATCCCCGCGGACAGACAGCGCGGTGACGTGGCGGTGACGTTGACGCCACCACGTCCGCAAACCCGGAAGTTCAATGCTTCCACGCATGCGTCGAATCACTTCGACGCCATGCACGGGTTCTCGGGCCAGCGGACATGTCCGATGAGTCGTACTGACCATCGGACATGTCCGACGGACAGGCTTCCAGCGGACAAGTTTCTTAGCATGCTAAGAAACTTTTGTCCGCTGGAAACCTGTCCGCTAGGCCGGAAAATTGTCCGGTCGGCCCTACACACGAGCAAACATGTCCGCGGAAACTGGTCCGTGGACCAGTTTCAGCGGACATGTTCGGTCGTGTGTACGAGGCCTTACTGCGCAATTGTCAGTTAAAGCGACCCAGTGCCGAATCGCAAAAAGGGGATGTCCTTTAAATGCATTTTGGTACGGGGCTTAAGTGGTTAAAGGGGTTGTAAAGGTAAAACAATTTTTCCCTAAACAGCTTCCTTTACCTTAGTGCAGTCCTCTTTCATTTACCTCAGCCTTTGATTTTGCTTTTAAATGTCCTTATTTCTTCTGAGAAACCCTCACTTAGGCCGCGTACACACGGTTGTTCCAAACCGATGAGAATGGTCGGACGGGCCATTTCCATCGGTTCACCGCTGAAGTGGCCTGATGGTCTGATGTGCGTACACACCATCGTTCCAAAAAACGATCGGGTCAGAACGTGGTGACGTCAAACACACGACGTGCTGAATAAAACAAAGTTCAATGCTTCCAAGCATGCGTCGACTTGATTCTGAGCATGCGCGGGTTTTGAACCGATGCTATCTGTACTAACCATCGGTTTGGATCGATCAGGCAGCAGTCCATCGGTTCGATTTTGAAGCATGTTTTAAAATTTTGGACTGAAGGAAAACAGACCGATGGGCTATACACATGGTTGGTTTGGACCGATGAAACTGAACCTCGGTCCATTCTCAACGGTTTTGTCCGACCGTGTGTACGTGGCCTTACTGTTCTTCTGTCTATAACTACACACAGTAATGTGAGGCTTTCTCCCTGATGTATAGAAAGCCTCTTGAGGGGGGAGGGGGTGATCAGGATGCCTAAAATCACACAGCTCCTTTCTCTATCTGCAAAGTAGAGAGTTTCCAGACTTGCCTGGTCGCCCCTCCCCCTGCATTGAGGTAAAGAAAGCTATTAAGGGGAAAAATACCTTTACAACCCCTTTAATCCACACACCTAATGAATGAGAGAACACTTCAAACAAACCTTAATAAATCCACACCGTACATGCTATCAAAACAGCGACTTCACCGTTAGAAACACACAGCCTTTGTGAACGTATCGGTATAAAATTTATGTTGATAAACTTAAAAATGTGGGCATCTCAGCGATTTAAAAAAGAGGTTCTGTGTGCATTTTGCTGGGAGATTTATAGATTTTTTTTACATGACAGTCAATGGAAGAAAATTTGGAACTCTTGTTATTTAGAAGCTCTAGCAACCAAAAGTAAAAGGCGTATCACAAAACTGAGCATATTGCCTGAAACCAGACAAAAATACCCACGTGTTGATATATAAATTGTGTATGACAAGTAGATCTTGTGGGAATGAGAGCAATTTGTTCCCCTTTTATAAAGATATATATTTTTTTACAGCTCTCTGCTCTAATGATGTCATCATCCCACTTTACCCCAGCCCCATAGAAACACATTATAATCGATAAAATTTTCTGAAAAAATCACTAAACTTAAAATGCTTTTTTACAAAAACTGTAAAAGATATCAAACTGAAAAGTCATAGCCAGATAGCTGAATATTTTGTGAACGTTTTAAAGTTTGTTTGGTGTCTGTAGGTGAAAGTATAAAGGAGCTGAAACTTTTGGTAGCAGAGAAGCTTTTAAGGGGTAAAAAGCATGTTCTCATTGACTTCAATGTTAAAAAAAGTGTCTAAAAGCTTAATATTTTAAAAAGTATAAATAGTAGAAAAAAAGTTGAAGAAGTCCCATCATTAGCTGAAAGAGATGAACATTTTAAAAGTTGAATGGTCTCAATCGCTGAAAGTATGCAGAAGTTACGCAGAGCCAAAAAAGTACAAATTAATAAGAATAACTAGAAAATGCATTTCCTGAGGAAAATGTGTGTGGGAATGCTGAATAGCTGAATTGCTGAGCCCGCACCAAAGCCATTCACCATAGCCACTACAATATCTTTAGGACACACAGCTCATTTCTCTATCTGCAAAGTAGAGTATCCTGACTTCCTGATCGCCCCTCCCCCCTCAAGAGGTTTTCTCCCCCCCAGGTCAGTGAGGAGGAATATTGCACTCAGGTAGAAAGCTATTTATGGAAAGAAATTGCATTACAAACGCCTTTTAATTCACAGACCAAATACATGAATTAAGACTTCAAACAAACCTTAATAAATCCACAACTGTACATGCGATCGATACAGCGACTTCACCGTTTGAAACACAAGGCTTTTGTGAACGAATCGGTATAAAATTTATGTTGATAAACTTAAAAATGTGGGCATGTCAGCGATTTAAAAAAGAGTGTCTTTGTGCGTTTTGCTGGGAATTTTTTTAGACGTTGAGAGAAATTTTGGTGCTCTTGTCCTTTAGAAGCTCCTGGAACTAAAAATTAAAAATGCGTATCACAAAACTGATCACATTGCCTGAAACCAGACAAAAATACCTACGCTTTGATATATAAATTGTGTATGACAAGTAGATCTTGTGGGCGTGAGAGCAATTTGTTTCCCCTTTTTTTAAAGATAATTTTTTTTTCAATGATCTCCACTGTAATGGTCACATGACACCCTCTAAACCTGCTCCTTAGGAATTCATTATAACCGATTAAATTTTCTGAAAAAATCACTAAACGTAAATTGCTTTTTCACAAAAACTATGAAAGATATCAATCTGAAAAGTCATAGCCGGATAGCTGAATATTTTGTGACCGCTTTAAAGTTTGTTTGGTGTCTGTAAGTGAAAGTATGAAGGAGCTGAAACTTTTGGCAGCGCGTGTGATTTGAAGCGGTAAAAAGGATGTTCTCATTGACTTCAATGTTAAAAAAAGTGTCTAAAAGCTTAATATTTTAAAAAGTATAAATAGTACAAAAAAACTTGAAGAAGTCCCATCGTTAGCTGAACGAGATGAACATTTTAATAGTTGAATGGTCTCAATAGCTGAAAGTATGCAGAAGTTGCGCAGAGCCAAAAAACGTACGGAATAAAAATAATAATAACTAGAAAATGCATTTCCTGAGGAAAATGCGCGTGGGAATGCTGAATAGCTGAATTGCTGAGCCCGCACCAAAGCCATTCACCATAACCACTACACTATCTTTAGGACACACAGCTCCTTTCTCTTTCTGCAAAGTAGAGAGTATCATGACTTCCTGGTCGCCCCTCCCCCCTCAAGAGGTTTCCCCCCCTCCCCCAGGTCAGTGAGGAGGAATATTGCACTGAGGTAAGGAAAGCTATTTATGGAAAGAAATACCATTACAAACACTTTTAATTTACAAACCAAATACATGAATTAAGCCTTCAAACAAACCTTAATAAATCCACAACCGTACATGCGATCGATACAGCGACTTCACCGTTTGAAACACAAGGCTTTTGTGAACGAAACGGTATAAAATTTATGTTGATAAACTTAAAAATGTGGGCATGTCAGCGATTTAAAAAAGAGTGTCTTTGTGCGTTTTGCAGAAACATTTTTTAGACGTTTTAACATTACATTCAATGAGAGAAGTTTTGGCGCTCTTGTCCTTTAGAAGCTCCTGGAACTAAAAGTCAAATGCGTATCACAAAACTGATCAAATTGCCTGAAACCAGACAAACATACCTACGTTTTGATATATAAATTGTGTATGACAAGTAGATCTTGTGGGCGTGAGAGCAATTTGTTTCCCCTTTTTTTAAATATAATTTTTTTTTCAATGATCTCCACTCTAAAGGTCACATGACACACTCTAAATCCCCTCCATAGGAATACATTATAACCGATAAAATTTTCTGAAAAGATCACTAAACGTAAATTGCGTTTTCACAAAAACTGTAAAAGATATCAATCTGAAAAGTCATAGCCGGATAGCTGAATATTTTGTGACCGCTTTAAAGTTTGTTTGGTGTCTGTAAGTGAAAGTATGAAGGAGCTGAAACTTTTGGCAGGACGTGTGATTTGGAGCGGGAAAAAGGATGTTCTCATTGACTTCAATGTTAAAAAAAGTGTCTAAAAGCTTAATATTTTAAAAAGTATAAATAGTACAAAAAAACTTGAAGAAGTCCCATCGTTAGCTGAACGAGACGAACATTTTAATAGTTGAATGGTCTCAATAGCTGAAAGTATGCAGAAGTTACGCAGAGCCAAAAAACATACGGAATAATAAAGGAGAAAAATAATAAAAAACGAATATCAATACTGGGAATGCTTATTAAAGCATTCCCACTAATAACTAGAAAATGCATTTCCTGAGGAAAATGCGTGTGGGAATGCTGAATTGCTGAGCCCGCGCCAAAGCCATTCACCATAACCACTACACTATCTTTAGGACACACAGCTCCTTTCTCTATCAGCAAAGTAGAGAGTATCCTGACTTCCTGGTTGCCCCTCCCCCTCAAGAGGTTTCCCCCCCAGGTCAGTGAGGAGGAATATTGCACTGAGGTAAGGAAAGCTATTTATGGAAAGAAATACCATTAGAAACGCTTTTAATTCACAGACCAAATACATGAATTAAGCCTTCAAACAAACCTTAATAAATCCACAACCGTACATGCGATCGATACAGCGACTACACCGTTTGAAAGACACGGCCCTTGTGAACGCATCGATATGAAATTTATGTTGATAAACTTAAAAATGTGGCCATGTCAGCGATTTAGAAAAGAGTGTCTTTGTGTGTTTTGCAGAAACATTTTTTAGACGTTTTAACATTACATTCAATGAGAGAAATTTTGGCGCTCTTGTCCTTTAGAAGCTCCTGGAACTAAAAGTCAAATGCGTATTACAAAACTGATCACATTGCCTGAAACCAGACAAAAATACCTACGTTTTGATATATAAATTGTGTATGACAAGTAGATCTTGTGGGCGTGAGAGCAATTTGTTTCCCCTTTTTTAAAGATAATTTTTTTTTCAATGATCTCCACTCTAAAGGTCACATGACACACTGTAAACCTGCTCCATAGGATTACATTATAACCGATAAAGTTTTCTGAAAAAATCACTAAACGTAAATTGCGTTTTCACAAAATCCGTAAAAGATATCAATCTGAAAAGTCATGTTTGGATAGCTGAATATTTTGTGACCGCTTTAAAGTTTGTTTGGTGTCTGTAAGTGAAAGTATGAAGGAGCTGAAACTTTTGGCAGCGTGTGTGATTTGAAGTGGTAAAAAGGATGTTCTCATTGACTTCAATGTTAAAAAAAAGTGTCTAAAAGCTTAATATTTTAAAAAGTATAAATAGTACAAAAAAGCTTGAAGAATTCCCATCGTTAGCTGAATGAGATGCACATTTTAAAACTTGAATGGTCTCAATAGCTGAAAGTATGCAGAAGTTACACAGAGCCAAAAAACGTACGGAATAATAAAATAAAAATTAAGAAGAAGAACTAGAAAATGCATTTCCTGAGGAAAATGTGCGTGGGAATGCTGAATAGCTGAATTGCTGAGCCCGCCCAAAAGCCATTCACCATAACCACTACAGTATCTTTAGGACATACAAGCAGTGTTCCTTCAGTACTTATAAAGCCTAATATCACACAGCTCCTTTCTCTATCTGCAATATAGAGAGTGTCTTGACTTGCCTGGTCGCCCCTCCCCCTCAAGAGGCTTTCTCCACATGAGGTGGGGGAGGAGGACTGCACTGAGGTAAAAGAAAGCTATTTAGGGAATCAAAATACCATTAGAAACGCATTCATCCACACACAAAATCGGTTATTGAAGCCTTCAAACAAACCTTAATAAATCCACAACCGTACATGCGATCGATACAGCGACTTCACCGTTTGAAACACAAGGCTTTTGTGAACAAATCGGTATTAAATTTATGTTGATAAACTTAAAAATGTGGGCATGTCAGCGATTTAAAAAAGAGCGTCTTTGTGTATTTTGCTGGGAATTTTTTTAGACGTTTTAACATTACATTCAATGAGAGAAATTTTGGGGCTTTTGTTCTTTAGAAGCTCCTGGAACTAAAAGTCAAATGCGTATCACAAAACTGATCACATTGCCTGAAACCAGATAAAAATACCTACGTTTTGATGTATAAATTGTGTATGACAAGTAGATCTTGTGGGCATGAGAGCAATTTGTTTCCCCTTTTTTTAAAGATAATTTTTTTTCAATGATCTGTGCTGTAATGGTCACATGACACACTGTAAATAACTTCCATAGGAACACATTATAACCGATAACATTTTCTGAAAAAATCACTAAACGTAAATTGCGTTTTCACAAAAAACGTAAAAGATATCAATCTAAAAAGTCATAGCCGGATAGCTGAAAATTTTGTGACCGTTTTAAAGTTTGTTTGGTGTCTGTAAGTGAAAGTTTGAAGGAGCTGAAACTTTTGGCAGCGCGTGTGATTTGAAGCGGGAAAAAGGATGTTCTCATTGACTTCAATGTTAAAAAAAAGTGTCTAAAAGCTTAATATTTTAAAAAGTATAAATAGTACAAAAAAACTTGAAGAAGTCCCATCGTTAGCTGAACGAGATGAACAGGTGAACGAGAACGAGATGAATAGTCTCAATAGCTGAATGTATGCAGAAGTTACACAGAGCCAAAAAACGTACAGAATAATAAAAATAACTAGAAAATGTATTTCCTGAGGAAAATGCGCGTGGGAATGCTGAATAGCTGAATTGCTGAGCCTGCGCCAAAGCCATTCACCATTCACCATAACCACTACACTATCTTTAGGACATACAAGCAGTGTTCCTTCAGTACTTATAAAGCCTAATATCACACAGCTCCTTTCTCTATCTGCAATATAGAGAGTGTCTTGACTTGCCTGGTCATCCCTCCCCCCTCAAGAGGCTTTCTCTACATGAGGTGGGGGAGGAGGACTGCACTGAGGTAAAAGAAAGCTATTTAGGGAATCAAAATACCATTAGAAACACTTGAATCCACACACAAAATCAGTTATTGAAGCCTTCAAACAAAACTTAATAAATCCACAACCGTACATGCAATCGATACAGCGACTTCACCGTTTGAAACACAAGGCTTTTGTGAACTAATCGGTATAACATTTATGTTGATAAACTTAAAAATGTGGGCATGTCAGCGATTTAAAAAAGAGTGTCTTTGTGTGTTTTGCTGGGAATTGTTTTAGACGTTTTAACATGAGAGTCAATGACAGAAAATGTGGTACTCTTGTCCTTTAGAAGCTCCATGAACTAAAAATAAAATGCGTATCACAAAACTGATCACATTGCCTGAAACCAGACAAAAATACCTACGTTTTGATATATAAATTGTGTATGACAAGTAGATCTTGTGGGCGTGAGAGCAATTTGTTTCCCCTTTTTTTAAAGATAATTTTTTTTTCAATGATCTCCACTGTAATGGTCACATGACACCCTCTAAACCTGCTCCTTAGGAATTCATTATAACCGATTAAATTTTCTGAAAAAATCACTAAACGTAAATTGCTTTTTCACAAAAACTATAAAAGATATCAATCTGAAAAGTCATAGCCGGATAGCTGAATATTTTGTGACCGCTTTAAAGTTTGTTTGGTGTCTGTAAGTGAAAGTATGAAGGAGCTGAAACTTTTGGCAGCGCGTGTGATTTGAAGCGGTAAAAAGGATGTTCTCATTGACTTCAATGTTAAAAAAAGTGTCTAAAAGCTTAATATTTTAAAAAGTATAAATAGTACAAAAAAACTTGAAGAAGTCCCATCGTTAGCTGAACGAGATGAACATTTTAATAGTTGAATGGTCTCAATAGCTGAAAGTATGCAGAAGTTACGCAGAGCCAAAAAACGTACGGAATAAAAATAATAATAACTAGAAAATGCATTTCCTGAGGAAAATGCGCGTGGGAATGCTGAATAGCTGAATTGCTGAGCCTGCACCAAAGCCATTCACCATAACCACTACACTATCTTTAGGACACACAGCTCCTTTCTCTTTCTGCAAAGTAGAGAGTATCATGACTTCCTGGTCGCCCCTCCCCCCTCAAGAGGTTTCCCCCCCTCCCCCAGGTCAGTGAGGAGGAATATTGCACTGAGGTAAGGAAAGCTATTTATGGAAAGAAATACCATTACAAACACTTTTAATTTACAAACCAAATACATGAATTAAGCCTTCAAACAAACCTTAATAAATCCACAACCGTACATGCGATCGATACAGCGACTTCACCGTTTGAAACACAAGGCTTTTGTGAACGAATCGGTATAAAATTGATGTTGATAAACTTAAAAATGTGGGCATGTCAGCGATTTAAAAAAGAGTGTCTTTGTGCGTTTTGCAGAAACATTTTTTAGACGTTTTAACATTACATTCAATGAGAGAAGTTTTGGCGCTCTTGTCCTTTAGAAGCTCCTGGAACTAAAAGTCAAATGCGTATCACAAAACTGATCAAATTGCCTGAAACCAGACAAACATACCTACGTTTTGATATATAAATTGTGTATGACAAGTAGATCTTGTGGGCGTGAGAGCAATTTGTTTCCCCTTTTTTTAAATATAATTTTTTTTCAATGATCTCCACTCTAAAGGTCACATGACACACTCTAAATCCCCTCCATAGGAATACATTATAACCGATAAAATTTTCTGAAAAGATCACTAAACGTAAATTGCGTTTTCACAAAAACCGTAAAAGATATCAATCTGAAAAGTCATAGCCGGATAGCTGAATATTTTGTGACCGCTTTAAAGTTTGTTTGGTGTCTGTAAGTGAAAGTATGAAGGAGCTGAAACTTTTGGCAGGACGTGTGATTTGGAGCGGGAAAAAGGATGTTCTCATTGACTTCAATGTTAAAAAAAGTGTCTAAAAGCTTAATATTTTAAAAAGTATAAATAGTACAAAAAAACTTGAAGAAGTCCCATCGTTAGCTGAACGAGACGAACATTTTAATAGTTGAATGGTCTCAATAGCTGAAAGTATGCAGAAGTTACGCAGAGCCAAAAAACATACGGAATAATAAAGGAGAAAAATAATAAAAAACGAATATCAATACTGGGAATGCTTATTAAAGCATTCCCACTAATAACTAGAAAATGCATTTCCTGAGGAAAATGCGCGTGGGAATGCTGAATAGTTGAATTGCTGAGCCCGCGCCAAAGCCATTCACCATAACCACTACACTATCTTTAGGACACACAGCTCCTTTCTCTATCAGCAAAGTAGAGAGTATCCTGACTTCCTGGTTGCCCCTCCCCCTCAAGAGGTTTCCCCCCCCCAGGTCAGTGAGGAGGAATATTGCACTGAGGTAAGGAAAGCTATTTATGGAAAGAAATACCATTAGAAACGCTTTTAATTCACAGACCAAATACATGAATTAAGCCTTCAAACAAACCTTAATAAATCCACAACCGTATATGCGATCGATACAGCGACTACACCGTTTGAAAGACACGGCCCTTGTGAACGCATCGATATGAAATTTATGTTGATAAACTTAAAAATGTGGCCATGTCAGCGATTTAGAAAAGAGTGTCTTTGTGTGTTTTGCAGAAACATTTTTTAGACGTTTTAACATTACATTCAATGAGAGAAATTTTGGCGCTCTTGTCCTTTAGAAGCTCCTGGAACTAAAAGTCAAATGCGTATCACAAAACTGATCACATTGCCTGAAACCAGACAAAAATACCTACGTTTTGATATATAAATTGTGTATGACAAGTAGATCTTGTGGGCGTGAGAGCAATTTGTTTCCCCTTTTTTAAAGATAATTTTTTTTCAATGATCTCCACTCTAAAGGTCACATGACACACTGTAAACCTGCTCCATAGGATTACATTATAACCGATAAAATTTTCTGAAAAAATCACTAAACGTAAATTGCGTTTTCACAAAATCCGTAAAAGATATCAATCTGAAAAGTCATGTTTGGATAGCTGAATATTTTGTGACCGCTTTAAAGTTTGTTTGGTGTCTGTAAGTGAAAGTATGAAGGAGCTGAAACTTTTGGCAGCGTGTGTGATTTGAAGTGGTAAAAAGGATGTTCTCATTGACTTCAATGTTAAAAAAAAGTTTCTAAAAGCTTAATATTTTAAAAAGTATAAATAGTACAAAAAAGCTTGAAGAATTCCCATCGTTAGCTGAATGAGATGCACATTTTAAAACTTGAATGGTCTCAATAGCTGAAAGTATGCAGAAGTTACACAGAGCCAAAAAACGTACGGAATAATAAAATAAAAATTAAGAAGAAGAACTAGAAAATGCATTTCCTGAGGAAAATGCGCGTGGGAATGCTGAATAGCTGAATTGCTGAGCCCGCCCAAAAGCCATTCACCATAACCACTACAGTATCTTTAGGACATACAAGCAGTGTTCCTTCAGTACT
Organism: Rana temporaria; assembly: GCF_905171775.1. NCBI lineage: Eukaryota > Metazoa > Chordata > Amphibia > Anura > Ranidae > Rana > Rana temporaria. Next base: position 83,522,896 of record NC_053495.1, on the reverse strand, counting down.
TATAAAGCCTAATATCACAGAGCTCCTTTCTCTATCTGCAATATAGAGAGTGTCTTGACTTGCCTGGTCGCCCCTCCCCCTCAAGAGGCTTTCTCCACATGAGGTGGGGGAGGAGGACTGCACTGAGGTAAAAGAAAGCTATTTAGGGAATCAAAATACCATTAGAAACGCATTCATCCACACACAAAATCGGTTATTGAAGCCTTCAAACAAACCTTAATAAATCCACAACCGTACATGCGATCGATACAGCGACTTCACCGTTTGAAACACAAGGCTTTTCTGAACAAATCGGTATTAAATTTATGTTGATAAAATTAAAAATGTGGGCATGTCTGCGATTTAAAAAAGAGCGTCTTTGTGTATTTTGCTGGGAATTTTTTTAGACGTTTTAACATTACATTCAATGAGAGAAATTTTGGGGCTTTTGTTCTTTAGAAGCTCCTGGAACTAAAAGTCAAATGCGTATCACAAAACTGATCACATTGCCTGAAACCAGATAAAAATACCTACGTTTTGATATATAAATTGTGTATGACAAGTAGATCTTGTGGGCATGAGAGCAATTTGTTCCCCCTTTTTTTAAAGATAATTTTTTTTTCAATGATCTGTGCTGTAATGGTCACATGACACACTGTAAATAACTTCCATAGGAACACATTATAACCGATAACATTTTCTGAAAAAATCACTAAACGTAAATTGCGTTTTCACAAAAAACGTAAAAGATATCAATCTAAAAAGTCATAGCCGGATAGCTGAAAATTTTGTGACCGTTTTAAAGTTTGTTTGGTGTCTGTAAGTGAAAGTTTGAAGGAGCTGAAACTTTTGGCAGCGCGTGTGATTTGAAGCGGGAAAAAGGATGTTCTCATTGACTTCAATGTTAAAAAAAAGTGTCTAAAAGCTTAATATTTTAAAAAGTATAAATAGTACAAAAAAACTTGAAGAAGTCCCATCGTTAGCTGAACGAGATGAACAGGTGAATGAGAACGAGATGAATAGTCTCAATAGCTGAATGTATGCAGAAGTTACACAGAGCCAAAAAACGTACAGAATAATAAAAATAACTAGAAAATGTATTTCCTGAGGAAAATGCGCGTGGGAATGCTGAATAGCTGAATTGCTGAGCCTACGCCAAAGCCATTCACCATTCACCATAACCACTACACTATCTTTAGGACATACAAGCAGTGTTCCTTCAGTACTTATAAAGCCTAATATCACACAGCTCCTTTCTCTATCTGCAATATAGAGAGTGTCTTGACTTGCCTGGTCATCCCTCCCCCCTCAAGAGGCTTTCTCTACATGAGGTGGGGGAGGAGGACTGCACTGAGGTAAAAGAAAGCTATTTAGGGAATCAAAATACCATTAGAAACACTTGAATCCACACACAAAATCAGTTATTGAAGCCTTCAAACAAAACTTAATAAATCCACAACCGTACATGCAATCGATACAGCGACTTCACCGTTTGAAACACAAGGCTTTTGTGAACTAATCGGTATAACATTTATGTTGATAAACTTAAAAATGTGGGCATGTCAGCGATTTAAAAAAGAGTGTCTTTGTGTGTTTTGCTGGGAATTGTTTTAGACGTTTTAACATGAGAGTCAATGACAGAAAATGTGGTACTCTTGTCCTTTAGAAGCTCCATGAACTAAAAATAAAATGCGTATCACAAAACTAATCACATTGCCTGAAACCAGACAAAAATACCTACGTTTTGATATATAAATTGTGTATGACAAGTAGATCTTGTGGGCGTGAGAGCAATTTGTTTCCCCTTTTTTTAAAGATAATTTTTTTTTCAATGATCTCCACTCTAAAGGTCACATGACACACTCTAAAACTGTTCCATAGGATTACATTATAACCGATAAAATTTTCTGAAAAAATCACTAAACGTAAATTGCTTTTTCACAAAAACTGTAAAAGATATCAATCTGAAAAGTCATAGCCGGATAGCTGAATATTTTGTGATCGCTTTAAAGTTTGTTTGGTGTCTGTAAGTGAAAGTATGAAGGAGCTGAAACTTTTGGCAGCGCGTGTGATTTGAAGCGGTAAAAAGGATGTTCTCATTGACTTCAATGTTAAAAAAAGTGTCTAAAAGCTTAATAGTTTAAAAAGTATAAATAGTACAAAAAAACTTGAAGAAGTCCCATCGTTAGCTGAACGAGATGAACATTTTAATAGTTGAATGGTCTCAATAGCTGAAAGTATGCAGAAGTTACGCAGAGCCAAAAAACGTACGGAATAATAAAAATAACTAGAAAATGCATTTCCTGAGGAAAATGCGCGTGGGAATGCTGAATAGCTGAATTGCTGAGCCCGCACCAAAGCCATTCACCATAACCACTACACTATCTTTAGGACACACAGCTCCTTTCTCTATCTGCAAAGTAGAGAGTATCCTGACTTCCTGGTCGCCCCTCCCCCCTCAAGAGGTTTCCCCCCCCTCCCCCAGGTCAGTGAGGAGGAATATTGCACTGAGGTAAGGAAAGCTATTTATGGAAAGAAATACCATTACAAATGCTTTTAATTCACAGACCAAATACATGAATTACGCCTTCAAACAAAAGTTAATAAATCCACAACCGTATATGCGATCGATACAGCGACTACACCGTTTGAAAGACACGGCCCTTGTGAACGCATCGATATGAAATTTATGTTGATAAACTTAAAAATGTGGCCATGTCAGCGATTTAGAAAAGAGCGTCTTTGTGTGTTTTGCAGAAACATTTTTTAGACTTTTTAACATGACGGTCAATGGGAGGGATTTTGAGGCACTTGTCCTTTAGAAGCTCCTGGAACTAAAAGTCAAATGCCTATCGCAAAACTGATCACATTGCCTGAAACCAGAAAACAATACCTACGTTTTGACATATAAATTGTGTATGACAAGTAGGCGTGAGAGCAATTTGTTTCCCCTTTTTTTAAAGATCATTTTTTTTTCAATGATCTGCACTCTAAAGGTCACATGACACACTCTAAAACTGTTCCATAGGATTACATTATAACCGATAAAATTTTCTGAAAAGATCACTAAACGTAAATTGCGTTTTCACAAAAACCGTAAAAGATATCAATCTGAAAAGTCATAGCCGGATAGCTGAATATTTTGTGACCGCTTTAAAGTTTGTTTGGTGTCTGTAAGTGAAAGTATGAAGGAGCTGAAACTTTTGGCAGGACGTGTGATTTGGAGCGGGAAAAAGGATGTTCTCATTGACTTCAATGTTAAAAAAAGTGTCTAAAAGCTTAATATTTTAAAAAGTATAAATAGTACAAAAAAACTTGAAGAAGTCCCATCGTTAGCTGAACGAGACGAACATTTTAATAGTTGAATGGTCTCAATAGCTGAAAGTATGCAGAAGTTACGCAGAGCCAAAAAACATACGGAATAATAAAGGAGAAAAATAATAAAAAACGAATATCAATACTGGGAATGCTTATTAAAGCATTCCCACTAATAACTAGAAAATGCATTTCCTGAGGAAAATGCGTGTGGGAATGCTGAATTGCTGAGCCCGCGCCAAAGCCATTCACCATAACCACTACACTATCTTTAGGACACACAGCTCCTTTCTCTATCAGCAAAGTAGAGAGTATCCTGACTTCCTGGTCGCCCCTCCCCCTCAAGAGGTTTCCCCCCCCCAGGTCAGTGAGGAGGAATATTGCACTGAGGTAAGGAAAGCTATTTATGGAAAGAAATACCATTAGAAACGCTTTTAATTCACAGACCAAATACATGAATTAAGCCTTCAAACAAACCTTAATAAATCCACAACCGTACATGCGATCGATACAGCGACTACACCGTTTGAAAGACACGGCCCTTGTGAACGCATCGATATGAAATTTATGTTGATAAACTTAAAAATGTGGCCATGTCAGCGATTTAGAAAAGAGTGTCTTTGTGTGTTTTGCAGAAACATTTTTTAGACGTTTTAACATTACAGTCAATGAGAGAATTTTGGCGCTCTTGTCCTTTAGAAGCTCCTGGAACTAAAAGTCAAATGCGTATCACAAAACTGATCACATTGCCTGAAACCAGACAAAAATACCTACGTTTTGATATATAAATTGTGTATGACAAGTAGATCTTGTGGGCGTGAGAGCAATTTGTTTCCCCTTTTTTAAAGATAATTTTTTTTTCAATGATCTCCACTCTAAAGGTCACATGACACACTCTAAACCTGCTCCATAGGATTACATTATAACCGATAAAATTTTCTGAAAAATCACTAAACGTAAATTGCGTTTTCACAAAAACCGTAAAAGATATCAATCTGAAAAGTCATGTTTGGATAGCTGAATATTTTGTGACCGCTTTAAAGTTTGTTTGGTGTCTGTAAGTGAAAGTATGAAGGAGCTGAAACTTTTGGCACCGCGTGTGATTTGAAGTGGTAAAAAGGATGTTCTCATTGACTTCAATGTTAAAAAAAAGTGTCTAAAAGCTTAATAGTTTAAAAAGTATAAATAGTACAAAAAAACTTGAAGAAGTCCCATCGTTAGCTGAACGAGATGCACATTTTAAAAGTTGAATGGTCTCAATAGCTGAAAGTATGCAGAAGTTACGCAGAGCCAAAAAACGTACGGAATAATAAAAATAAGAAGAAGAACTAGAAAATGCATTTCCTGAGGAAAATGCGCGTGGGAATGCTGAATAGCTGAATTGCTGAGCCCGCCCAAAGCCATTCACCATAACCACTACAGTATCTTTAGGACATACAAGCAGTGTTCCTTCAGTACTTATAAAGCCTAATATCACACAGCTCCTTTCTCTATCTGCAATATAGAGAGTGTCTTGACTTGCCTGGTCGCCCCTCCCCCTCAAGAGGCTTTCTCCACATGAGGTGGGGGAGGAGGACTGCACTGAGGTAAAAGAAAGCTATTTAGGGAATCAAAATACCATTAGAAACGCATTCATCCACACACAAAATCGGTTATTGAAGCCTTCAAACAAACCTTAATAAATCCACAACCGTACATGCGATCGATACAGCGACTTCACCGTTTGAAACACAAGGCTTTTGTGAACAAATCGGTATTAAATTTATGTTGATAAACTTAAAAATGTGGGCATGTCAGCGATTTAAAAAAGAGCGTCTTTGTGTATTTTGCTGGGAATTTTTTTAGACGTTTTAACATTAGAGTCAATGAGAGAAATTTTGGGGCTCTTGTCTTTAGAAGCTCCTGGAACTAAAAGTCAAATGCGTATCACAAAACTGATCACATTGCCTGAAACCAGATAAAAATACCTACGTTTTGATATATAAATTGTGTATGACAAGTAGATCTTGTGGGCATGAGAGCAATTTGTTCCCCCTTTTTTTAAAGATAATTTTTTTTTCAATGATCTGTGCTGTAAAGGTCACATGACACACTCTAAAAACTTCCATAGGAACACATTATAACCGATAACATTTTCTGAAAAAATCACTAAACGTAAATTGCGTTTTCACAAAAAACGTAAAAGATATCAATCTAAAAAGTCATAGCCGGATAGCTGAAAATTTTGTGACCGCTTTAAAGTTTGTTTGGTGTCTGTAAGTGAAAGTTTGAAGGAGCTGAAACTTTTGGCAGCGCGTGTGATTTGAAGCGGGAAAAAGGATGTTCTCATTGACTTCAATGTTAAAAAAAAGTGTCTAAAAGCTTAATATTTTAAAAAGTATAAATAGTACAAAAAAACTTGAAGAAGTCCCATCGTTAGCTGAACGAGATGAACAGGTGAACGAGAACGAGATGAATAGTCTCAATAGCTGAATGTATGCAGAAGTTACACAGAGCCAAAAAACGTACAGAATAATAAAAATAACTAGAAAATTTATTTCCTGAGGAAAATGCGCGTGGGAATGCTGAATAGCTGAATTGCTGAGCCTGCGCCAAAGCCATTCACCATAACCACTACACTATCTTTAGGACATACAAGCAGTGTTCCTTCAGTACTTATAAAGCCTAATATCACACAGCTCCTTTCTCTATCTGCAATATAGAGAGTGTCTTGACTTGCCTGGTCATCCCTCCCCCTCAAGAGGCTTTCTCCACATGAGGTGGGGGAGGAGGACTGCACTGAGGTAAAAGAAAGCTATTTAGGGAATCAAAATACCATTAGAAACGCTTGAATCCACACACAAAATCAGTTATTGAAGCCTTCAAACAAAACTTAATAAATCCACAACCGTACATGCGATCGATACAGCGACTTCACCGTTTGAAACACAAGGCTTTTGTGAACTAATCGGTATAACATTTATGTTGATAAACTTAAAAATGTGGGCATGTCAGCGATTTAAAAAAGAGTGTCTTTGTGTGTTTTGCTGGGAATTTTTTTAGACGTTTTAACATGAGAGTCAATGACAGAAAATGTGGTACTCTTGTCCTTTAGAAGCTCCACAAACTAAAAATAAAATGCGTATCACAAAGCTGATCACATTGCCTGAAACCAGACAAAAATACCTACGTTTTGATATATAAATTGTGTATGACAAGTAGATCTTGTGGGCGTGAGAGCAATTTGTTTCCCCTTTTTTTAAAGATAATTTTTTTTTCAATGATCTCCACTCTAAAGGTCACATGACACACTCTAAAACTGTTCCATAGGATTACATTATAACCGATAAAATTTTCTGAAAAAATCAATAAACGTAAATTGCTTTTTCACAAAAACTGTAAAAGATATCAATCTGAAAAGTCATAGCCGGATAGCTGAATATTTTGTGACCGCTTTAAAGTTTGTTTGGTGTCTGTAAGTGAAAGTATGAAGGAGCTGAAACTTTTGGCACCGCGTGTGATTTGAAGCGGGAAAAAGGATGTTCTCATTGACTTCAATGTTAAAAAAAGTGTCTAAAAGCTTAATATTTTAAAAAGTATAAATAGTACAAAAAAACTTGAAGAAGTCCCATCGTTAGCTGAACGAGATGAACATTTTAATAGTTGAATGGTCTCAATAGCTGAAAGTATGCAGAAGTTACGCAGAGCCAAAAAACGTACGGAATAATAAAAATAACTAGAAAATTTATTTCCTGAGGAAAATGCGCGTGGGAATGCTGAATAGCTGAATTGCTGAGCCTGCGCCAAAGCCATTCACCATAACCACTACACTATCTTTAGGACACACAGCTCCTTTCTCTATCTGCAAAGTAGAGAGTATCATGACTTCCTGGTCGCCCCTCCCCCCTCAAGAGGTTTCCCCCCCTCCCCCAGGTCAGTGAGGAGGAATATTGCACTGAGGTAAGGAAAGCTATTTATGGAAAGAAATACCATTACAAACACTTTTAATTCACAGACCAAATACATGAATTAAGCCTTCAAACAAACCTTAATAAATCCACAACCGTACATGCGATCGATACAGCGACTTCACCGTTTGAAACACAAGGCTTTTGTGAACGAATCGGTATACAATTTATGTTGATAAACTTAAAAATGTGGACATGTCAGCGATTTAAAAAAGAGTGTCTTTGTGCGTTTTGCAGAAACATTTTTTAGACGTTTTAACATTACATTCAATGAGAGAAATGTTGGCGCTCTTGTCCTTTAGAAGCTCCTGGAACTAAAAGTCAAATGCGTATCACAAAACTGATCACATTGCCTGAAACCAGACAAAAATACCTACGTTTTGATATATAAATTGTGTATGACAAGTAGATCTTGTGGGCGTGAGAGCAATTTGTTTCCCCTTTTTTTAAAGATAATTTTTTTTCAATGATCTCCACTCTAAAGGTCACATGACACACTCTAAATCCCCTCCATAGGATTACATTATAACCGATAAATTTTTCTGAAAAGATCAATAAACGTAAATTGCGTTTTCACAAAAACCGTAAAAGATATCAATCTGAAAAGTCATAGCCGGATAGCTGAATATTTTGTGACCGCTTTAAAGTTTGTTTGGTGTCTGTAAGTGAAAGTATGAAGGAGCTGAAACTTTTGGCACCGTGTGTGATTTGAAGCGGGAAAAAGGATGTTCTCATTGACTTCAATGTTAAAAAAAGTGTCTAAAAGCTTAATAGTTTAAAAAGTATAAATAGTACAAAAAAACTTGAAGAAGTTCCATCATTAGCTGAACGAGATGAACATTTTAATAGTTGAATGGTCTCAATAGCTGAAAGTATGCAGAAGTTACGCAGAGCCAAAAAACGTACGGAATAATAAAGGAGAAAAATAATAAAAAACGAATATCAATACTGGGAATGCTTATTAAAGCATTCCCACTAATAACTAGAAAATGCATTTCCTGAGGAAAATGCGTGTGGGAATGCTGAATTGCTGAGCCCGCGCCAAAGCCATTCACCATAACCACTACACTATCTTTAGGACACACAGCTCCTTTCTCTATCAGCAAAGTAGAGAGTATCCTGACTTCCTGGTTGCCCCTCCCCCTCAAGAGGTTTCCCCCCCAGGTCAGTGAGGAGGAATATTGCACTGAGGTAAGGAAAGCTATTTATGGAAAGAAATACCATTAGAAACGCTTTTAATTCACAGACCAAATACATGAATTAAGCCTTCAAACAAACCTTAATAAATCCACAACCGTACATGCGATCGATACAGCGACTACACCGTTTGAAAGACACGGCCCTTGTGAACGCATCGATATGAAATTTATGTTGATAAACTTAAAAATGTGGCCATGTCAGCGATTTAGAAAAGAGTGTCTTTGTGTGTTTTGCAGAAACATTTTTTAGACGTTTTAACATTACATTCAATGAGAGAAATTTTGGCGCTCTTGTCCTTTAGAAGCTCCTGGAACTAAAAGTCAAATGCGTATCACAAAACTGATCACATTGCCTGAAACCAGACAAAAAAACCTACGTTTTGATATATAAATTGTGTATGACAAGTAGATCTTGTGGGCGTGAGAGCAATTTGTTTCCTCTTTTTTAAAGATAATTTTTTTTTCAATGATCTCCACTCTAAAGGTCACATGACACACTCTAAAACTGTTCCATAGGATTGCATTATAACCGATAAAATTTTCTGAAAAAATCACTAAACGTAAATTGCGTTTTCACAAAAACCGTAAAAGATATCAATCTGAA
>NC_053495.1:83315584-83513652 GCF_905171775.1 Rana temporaria | reverse complement strand
AGGTCACATGACACACTCTAAACCTGCTCCATAGGATTACATTATAACCGATAAAATTTTCTGAAAAAATCACTAAACGTAAATTGCGTTTTCACAAAAACCGTAAAAGATATCAATCTAAAAAGTCATGTTTGGATAGCTGAATATTTTGTGACCGCTTTAAAGTTTGTTTGGTGTCTGTAAGTGAAAGTATGAAGGAGCTGAAACTTTTGGCAGAACGTGTGTTTTGAGCAGGAAAAAAGGATGTTCTCATTGACTTCAATGTTAAAAAAAGTGTCTAAAAGCTTAATATTTTAAAAAGTATAAATAGTACAAAAAAACTTGAAGAAGTCCCATCGTTAGCTGAACGAGATGAACATTTTAAAAGTTGAATGGTCTCAATAGCTGAAAGTATGCAGAAGTTACGCAGAGCCAAAAAACATACGGAATAATAAAATTAAAAATAATAAAAAACGACTAGACAATGCATTTCCTGAAAAAATGCGAGTGGGAATGCTGAATTGCTGAGCCCGCACAAAAGCCATTCACCATAACCACTACAGTATCTTTAGGACATACAAGCAGTGTTCCTTCAGTACTTATAAAGCCTAATATCACACAGCTCCACTCTCTATCTGCAATATAGAGAGTGTCCTGACTTGCCTGGTCGCCCCTCCCCCCTCAGCAAGCTTTCTCCACATGAGGTGGGGGAGGAGGACTGCACTGAGGTAAGGAAAGCTATTTAGGGAATCAAAATACCATTAGAAACGCTTTCATCCACACACAAAATCAGTTATCGAAGCCTTCAAACAAAACGTAATAAATCCACAACCGTACATGCGATCGATACAGCGACTTCACCGTTTGAAACACAAGGCTTTTGTGAACAAATCGGTATAACATTTATGTTGATAAACTTAAAAATGTGGCCATGCCAGCGATTTAGAAAAGAGCGTCTTTGTGTGTTTTGCAGGAACATTTTTAAGTTTATCAACATGACGGTCAATGAGAGTGGTTTTGTCGCTCTTGTCCTTTAGAAGCTCCTGGAACTAAAACTAAAATACGTATCACAAAACTGATCACATTGCCTGAAACCAGACAAGCATACCTACGTTTTGATATATAAATTGTGTATGACAAGTAGATCTTGTGGGCGTGAGAGCAATTTGTTCGCCCTTTTTTTAAAGATAATTTTTGTTTTCAAAGATCTCCACTGTAAAGGTCACATGACACACTCTAAATCCCTTCCATAGGGTTACATTATAACCGATTCCATTTTCTGAAAAAATCGCTAAACGTAAATTGCGTTTTCACAAAAACCGTAAAAGATATCAATCTGAAAAGTCATGTTTGGATAGCTGAATATTTTGTGACCGCTTTAAAGTTTGTTTGGTGTCTGTAAGTGAAAGTATGAAGGAGCTGAAACTTTTGGCAGAACGTGTGTTTTGAAGCAGGAAAAAGGATGTTCTCATTGACTTCAATGTTAAAAAAAAGTGTCTAAAAGCTTAATATTTTAAAAAGTATAAATAGTACAAAAAAACTTGAAGAAGTCCCATCGTTAGCTGAATGAGACGAACATTTTAAAAGTTAAATGGTCTCAATAGCTGAAACTATGCAGAAGTTACGCAGAGCCAAAAAACGTACGGAATAAAATTAAAATTAAAATTAAGAATAATAAAAAACGAATATCAATACTGGGAATGCTTATTAAAGCATTCCCACTAATAATAAAAAACGAATATCAATACTGTGAATGCTTATTAAAGCATTCTCACTAATAACTAGAAAATGCATTTCCTGAGGAAAATGCGATGCGTGGGAATGCTGAATTGCTGAGCCCGCACAAAAGCCATTCACCATAACCACTACAGTATCTTTAGGACATACAAGCAGTGTTTCTTCAGTACTTATAAAGCCTAATATCACACAGCTCCTTTCTCTATCTGCAAAGTAGAGAGTATCCTGACTTCCTGGTCGCCCCTCCCCCTCAAGAGGTTCCCCCCCCAGGTCAGTGAGGAGGAATATTGCACTGAGGTAAAGAAAGATATTTAGGGAAAGAAATACCATTACAAACGCTTTTAATTCACAAACCAAATACATGAAATAAGCCTTCAAACAAACCTTAATAAATCCACAACCGTACATGCGATCGATACAGCGACTACACCGTTTGAAAGACACGGCCCTTGTAAACGCATCAATATGAAATTTATGTTGATAAACTTAAAAATGTGGCCATGTCAGCGATTTAGAAAAGAGTGTCTTTGTGTGTTTTGCAGGAACATTTTTAAAAAATTTAACATGAGAGTCAATGAGAGAAAATGTCAGACTCTTGTCCTTTAGAAGCTCCTGGAACTAAAAGTCAAATGCCTATCACAAAACTGATCACATTGCCTGAAATCAGACACAAATACCTATGTTTTGATATATAAATTGTGTATGACAAGTAGATCTTGTGGGCGTGAGAGCAATTTGTTTCCCCTTTTTTTAAAGATAATTTTTTTTCAAAGATCTCCACTCTAAAGGTCACATGACACACTCTAAAAGCTGCTCCATAGGATTACATTATAACTGATAACATTTTCTGAAAAAATCAGTAAACGTAAATTGCGTTTTCACAAAAACCGTAAAAGATATCAATCTAAAAAGTCATGTTTGGATAGCTGAATATTTTGTGACCGCTGTAAAGTTTGTTTGGTGTCTGTAAGTGAAAGTATGAAGGAGCTGAAACTTTTGGCAGAACGTGTGTTTTGAAGCGGTAAAAAGCATGTTCTCATTGACTTCAATGTTAAAAAAAAGTGTCTAAAAGCTTAATATTTTAAAAAGTATAAATAGTACAAAAAACTTGAAGAAGTCCCATCGTTAGCTTAACGAGATGAACATTTTAATAGTTGAATGGTCTCAATAGCTGAAAGTATGCAGAAGTTACGCAGAGCCAAAAACGTACGGAATAAAGGAGAAAAATAAAATTAAAATTAAGAATAATAAAAACGAATATCAATACTGGGAATGCTTATTAAAGCATTCCCACTAACTAGAAAATGCATTTCCTGAGGAAAATGCGAGTGGGAATGCTGAATAGCTGAATTGCTGAGCCCGCACCAAAGCCATTCACCATAACCACTACACTATCTTTAGGACACACAGCTCCTTTCTCTATCTGCAAAGTAGAGAGTATCCTGACTTCCTGGTCGCCCCTCCCCCCTCAAGAGGTTCCCCCCCCCAGGTCAGTGAGGAGGAATATTGCACTGAGGTAAGGAAAGCTATTTATGGAAAGAAATACCATTACAAACGCTTTTAATTCACATACCAAATACGTGAAATACGCCTTCAAACAAACCTTAATAAATCCACAACCGTACATGCGATCGATACAGCGACTTCACCGTTTGAAAGACACGGCCCTTGTGAACGCATCGATATGAAATTTATGTTGATAAACTTAAAAATTTGGCCATGTCAGCGATTTAGAAAAGAGCGTCTTTGTGTGTTTTGCAGAAACATTTTTTAGACTTTTTAACATGACGGTCAATAGAAGGGGTTTTGAGGCACTTGTCCTTTAGAAGCTCCTGGAACTAAAAGTCAAATGCCTATCGCAAAACTGATCACATTGCCTGAAACCAGACAAAAATACCTACGTTTTGATATATAAATTGTGTATGACAAGTAGATCTTGTGGGCGTGAGAGAAATTTGTTTCCCCCTTTTTTAAAGATAATTTTTTTTTCAACGATCTCCACTGTAAAGGTCACATGACACACTCTAAAACACCTTCCATAGGAATTCATTATAACCGATAACATTTTCTGAAAAATTCACTAAACGTAAATTGCGTTTTCACAAAAACCGTAAAAGATATCAATCTAAAAAGTCATGTTTGGATAGCTGAATATTTTGTGACCGCTTTAAAGTTTGTTTGGTGTCTGTAAGTGAAAGTATGAAGTAGCTGAAACTTTTGGCAGAACGTGTGTTTTGAAGCAGGAAAAAGGATGTTCTCATTGACTTCAATGTTAAAAAAAGTGTCTAAAAGCTTAATATTTTAAAAAGTATAAATAGTACAAAAAACTTAAAGAAGTCCCATCGTTAGCTGAACGAGATGAACATTTTAAAAGTTGAATGGTCTTAATAGCTGAAAGTATGCAGAAGTTACGCAGAGCCAAAAAACGTACGGAATAAAATTAAAATTAAAATTAAGAACTAGACAATGCATTTCCTGAGGAAAATGCGAGTGGGAATGCTGAATTGCTGAGCCCGCACCAAAGCCATTCACCATAACCACTACAGTATCTTTAGGACATACAAGCAGTGTTCCTTCAGTACTTATAAAGCCTAATATCACACAGCTCCTTTCTCTATCTGCAATATAGAGAGTGTCCTGACTTGCCTGGTCGCCCCTCCCCCCTCAAGAGGCTTTCTCCACATGAGGTGGGGGAGGAGGACTGCACTGAGCTAAGGAAAGCTATTTAGGGAATCAAAATACCATTAGAAACGCTTTCATCCACACACAAAATCAGTTATCGAAGCCTTACGAAAACGTAATAAATCCACAACCGTACATGCGATCAAAACAGCGACTACACCGTTTGAAAGACACGGCCCTTGTGAACGCATCAATATGAAATTTATGTTGATAAACTTAAAATTGTGGCCATGCCAGCGATTTAGAAAAGAGCGTCTTTGTGTGTTTTGCAGGAACATTTTTAAATTTTTTAACATGAGAGTCAATGAGAGTGATTTGGGCCTTCTTGTCCTTTAGAAGCTCCAGGACCTAAAACTAAAATACATATCACAAAACTGATCACATTGCCTGAAACCAGACAACAATACCTACGTTTTGATATATAAATTGTGTATGACAAGTAGATCTTGTGGGCGTGAGAGCAATTTGTTCCCCCTTTTTGTAAAGATAATATTTTTTGTGGATGATCTCCACTCTAAAGGTCACATGACACACTCTAAACCTGCTCCATAGGATTACATTATAACCGATAAAATTTTCTGAAAAAATCACTAAACGTAAATTGCGTTTTCACAAAAACCGTAAAAGATATCAATCTGAAAAGTCATAGCCGGATAGCTGAATATTTTGTGATCGCTTTAAAGTTTTTTTGGTGTCTGTAAGTGAAAGTATGAAGGAGCTGAAACTTTTGGCAGGACGTGTGATTTGGAGCGGGGAAAAAAGATGTTCTCATTGACTTCAATGTTAAAAAAAGTGTCTAAAAGCTTAATATTTTAAAAAGTATAAATAGTACAAAAAAACTTGAAGAAGTCCCATCATTAGCTGAACGAGACGAACATTTTAATAGTTGAATGGTCTCAATAGCTGAAAGTATGCAGAAGTTACGCAGAGCCAAAAAACATACGGAATAATAAAATTAAAAATAATAAAAAACGACTAGACAATGCATTTCCTGAAAAAAATGCGAGTGGGAATGCTGAATAGCTGAATTGCTGAGCCCGCACAAAAGCCATTCACCATAACCACTACAGTATCTTTAGGACATACAAGCAGTGTTCCTTCAGTACTTATAAAGCCTAATATCACACAGCTCCACTCTCTATCTGCAATATAGAGAGTGTCCTGACTTGCCTGGTCGCCCCTCCCCCCTCAGCAAGCTTTCTCCACATGAGGTGGGGGAGGAGGACTGCACTGAGGTAAGGAAAGCTATTTAGGGAATCAAAATACCATTAGAAACGCTTTCATCCACACACAAAATCAGTTATCGAAGCCTTCAAACAAAACGTAATAAATCCACAACCGTACATGCGATCGATACAGCGACTTCACCGTTTGAAACACAAGGCTTTTGTGAACAAATCGGTATAACATTTATGTTGATAAACTTAAAAATGTGGGCATGTCAGCGATTTAGAAAAGAGCGTCTTTGTGTGTTTTGCAGAAACATTTTAAAGTCTTTTTAACATGAGTGTCAATGAGAGTTTATTTGTCCCTCTTGTCCTTTAGAAGCTCCTGGAACTAAAAATAAAATACGTATCACAAAACTGATAACATTGCCTGAAACCAGACAAACATACCTACGTTTTGATATATAAATTGTGTATGACAAGTAGATCTTGTGGGCGTGAGAGCAATTTGTTTCCCCTTTTTTTAAAGATAACTTTTTTTTCAATCATCTCCACTCTAAAGGTCACATGACACACTCTAAATCCCTTCCATAGGAATACATTATAACCGATTACATTTTCTGAAAAAATTGCTAAACGTAAATTGCGTTTTCACAAAAACCGTAAAAGATATCAATCTGAAAAGTCATAGCCGGATACCTGAATATTTTGTGACCGCTTTAAAGTTTGTTTGGTGTCTGTAAGTAAAAGTATGAAGGAGCTGAAACTTTTGGCAGGGCATGTGATTTCAAAGGGAAAAAGGATGTTCTCATTGACTTCAATGTTAAAAAAAAGGGTCTAAAAGCTTAATATTTTAAAAAGTATAAATAGCACAAAAAAACTTGAAGAAGTCCCATCGTTAGCTGTACGAGACGAACATTTTAATAGTTGAATGGTCTCAATAGCTGAAAGTATGCAGAAGTTACGCAGAGCCAAAAAACGTACGGAATAAAAATAATAATAAAAAACGAATATCAATACTGGGAATGCTTATTAAAGCATTCCCACTAAATATCAATACTGGGAATGCTTATTAAGCATTCCCACTAATAAAAAACGAATATCAATACTGGGAATGCTTATTACAGCATTCCCACTAATAATAAAAAACGAATATCAATACTGGGAATGCTTATTAAAGCATTCCCACTAATTAAGAAGGAGAATAATAAAAAACGAATATCAATACTGGGAATGCTTATTAAAGCATTCCCACTAATAATAAAAAACGAATATCAATACTGGGAATGCTTATTAAAGCATTCCCACTTATAACTAGAAAATGCATTTCCTGAGGAAAATGCGCGTGGGAATGCTGAATAGCTGAATTGCTGAGCCCGCACCAAAGCCATTCACCATAACCACTACACTATCTTTAGGACACACAGCTCCTTTCTCTATCTGCAAAGTAGAGAGTATCCTGACTTCCTGGTTGCCCCTCCCCCTCAAGAGGTTCCCCCCCCCAGGTCAGTGAGGAGGAATATTGCACTGAGGTAAAGAAAGATATTTAGGGAAAGAAATACCATTACAAACGCTTTTAATTCACAAACCAAATACATGAAATAAGCCTTCAAACAAACCTTAATAAATCCACAACCGTACATGCGATCGATACAGCGACTACACCGTTTGAAAGACACGGCCCTTGTAAACGCATCAATATGAAATTTATGTTGATAAACTTAAAAATGTGGCCATGTCAGCGATTTAGAAAAGAGTGTCTTTGTGTGTTTTGCAGGAACATTTTTAAAAAAATTTAACATGAGAGTCAATGAGAGAAAATGTCAGACTCTTGTCCTTTAGAAGCTCCTGGAACTAAAAGTCAAATGCCTATCACAAAACTGATCACATTGCCTGAAATCAGACACAAATACCTATGTTTTGATATATAAATTGTGTATGACAAGTAGATCTTGTGGGCCTGAGAGCAATTTGTTCCCCCTTTTTTTAAAGATAATTTTTTTTCAATGATTTGCACTGTAATGGTCACATGACACACTGTAAAGCTGCTCCATAGGAACACATTATAATCGATAACGTTTTCTGAAAAAAACACTAAGCGTAAATTGCGTTTTCACAAAAAACGTAAAAGATATCAATCTAAAAAGTCATTTTCGGATAGCTGAATATTTTGTGACCGTTTTAAAGTTTGTTTGGTGTCTGTAAGTGAAAGTATGAAGGAGAAGAAGCATTTGGCAGCACATGAGATTTTAAGGCGTAAAAAGCATGTTCTCATTGACTTCAATGTTAAAAAAAGTGTCTAAAAGCTTAATATTTTAAAAAGTATAAATAGTACAAAAAAACTCGAAGTAATCCCATTGTTAGCTGAACGAGATGAACATTTTAAAAGTTGAATGGTCTCAATAGCTGAAAGTATGCAGAAGTTACGCAGAGCCAAAAAACGTACGGAATAAAATTAAAATTAAAACTAGAAAATGCATTTCCTGAGGAAAATGCGCGTGGGAATGCTGAATAGCAGAATTGCTGAGCCCGCACCAAAGCCATTTACCATAACCACTACACGATCTTTAGGACACACAGCTGCTTTCTCTATCTGCAAAGTAGAGAGTATCCTGACTTCCTGGTCGCCCCTCCCCCCTCAAGAGGTTTTCTCCCCCCCCCCGGTCAGTGAGGAGGAATATTGCACTGAGGTAAGGAAAGCTATTTATGGAAAGAAATAGCATTACAAACTCCTTTTAATTCACAGACCAAATACATGAATTAAGCCTTCAAACAAACCTTAATAAATCCACAACCGTACATGCGATCGATACAGCGACTTCACCGTTTGAAACACAAGGCTTTTGTGAACGAATCGGTATAAAATTTATGTTGATAAACTTAAAAATGTGGGCATGTCAGCGATTTAAAAAAGAGTGTCTTTGTGCGTTTTGCTGGGAAATTTTTTAGATGTTTTAACATTACAGTCAATGAGAGAAATTTTGGCGCTCTTGTCCTTTAGAAGCTCCACGAACTAAAAATAAAATGCGTATCACAAAACTGATCACATTGCCTGAAACCAGACAAAAATACCTACGTTTTGATATATAAATTGTGTATGACAAGTAGATCTTGTGGGCGTGAGAGCAATTTGTTTCCCCTTTTTTTAAAGATAATTTTTTTTTTCAATGATCTTCACTCTAGTGATCACATGACACCCTCTAAATCACCTCCATAGGATTACATTATAACCGATAAAATTTTCTGAAAAAATCACTAAACGCAAATTGCGTTTTCACAAAAACCGTAAAAGATATCAATCTAAAAAGTCATTTTCGGATAGCTGAATATTTTGTGACCGTTTTAAAGTTTGTTTGGTGTCTGTAAGTGAAAGTATGAAGGAGAAGAAGCATTTGGCAGCACATGAGATTTTAAGGCGTAAAAAGCATGTTCTCATTGACTTCAATGTTAAAAAAAAGTGTCTAAAAGCTTAATATTTTAAAAAGTATAAATAGTACAAAAAAACTTGAAGCAGTCCCATCGTTAGCTGAACAAGATGAACATTTTAAAAGTTGAATGGTCTCAATAGCTGAAAGTATGCAGAAGTTACGCAGAGCCAAAAAACGTACGGAATAAAATTAAAATTAAAATTAAGAATAATAAATTTACGGATATCAATACTGGGAATGCTTATTAAAGCATTCCCACTAATTAAGAATAATACATTTACGGATATCAATACTGGGAATGCTTATTAAAGCATTCCCACTAACTAGAAAATGCATTTCCTGAGGAAAATGCGTGTGGGAATGCTGAATAGCTGAATTTCTGAGCCCGCACCAAAGCCATTCACCATAGCCACTACACTATCTTTAGGACACACAGCTCCTTTCTCTATCTGCATAGTAGAGAGTGTCCTTATTTCCTGGTCGCCCCTCCCCCTCAAGAGGTTTTCTCCCCCCCAGGTCAGTGAGGAGGACTTCACTGAGGTAAAGAAAGTCATTTAGGGAAAGAAATACCATTACAAACGCCTTTAATTCACAGACCAAATACATGAAATAAAGCTTCAAACAAACCTTAATAAATCCACAACCGTACATGCGATCGATACAGCGACTTCACCGTTTGAAACACAAGGCTTTTGTGAACGAATCAGTATAAAATTTATTTTGATAAACTTAAAAATGTGGGCATGTCAGCGATTTAAATAAGAGTGTCTTTGTGTGTTTTGCAGTAACATTTTAAAGACGTTTTAACATGACGGTCAATGGGAGAAATTTTGGGACTCTTGTCCTTTAGAAGCTCCGGGAACTAAAAGTAAAATTCCTATCACAAAACTGATCGCATTGCCTGAAACCAGACAAAAATACCTACGTTTTGATATATAAATTATGTATGACAAGTAGATCTTGTGGGCGTGAGAGCAATTTGTTCCCCCTTTTTTTAAAGATATTTTTTTTCAATGATCTGCACTGTAATGGTCACATGACACACTGTAAAACACCTCCATAGGATTACATTATAACCGATATTTTTTTTAAAAAAAAACACTAAACGTAAATTGCTTTCCTGGCCGTCATGGGTTAATCCCCTCCTCCGGTCCACCAGTACCACCTTCTTCTAGCTAATAAGTAGGGGGCCCTTCCTCCCAGTCCTTGTTCCTTTTTTTTGGTCGGACGCCAGACCACCTAAGACTCTTCCTAAACAGATGCTACAGACTAATTGGAAAAGAAAAAACCCCCCTGCCGAACCTTCCCCACCCAGGTTCAGCCTCTCCTGGGGTTGGAAGGTCCAGAGGTAATAAAGGTATGCCCCTTTATGATACTGGACGCCAGGTGCATGGCCGCGGGTATTTTAGCTTATATGAAGCTTACTGTTTTCAGGGCTGTGGTGTGTCTCCCTCCATATGCTGTTACACGTGGATTAGCTTGGTTTCCCTGGCTCAACTGAGCTCCGTAGGAGCGCGCCGCCCCTCCTCTCCCTGCCTTCTGTCGAGCGGCGGTGACGTCAGAGGGGAGGGCGGTGCCGGGGGCGTGCCGTGGGCGTGCCCGGATCGGCTAGAAAAACTCTCCTAGGCAGAAGGCTCAGTGCGTTCTGCCACTGCCTAGGGAGAGGAAGCTCTCGGTAAGCCTCCAGCAAAGGAGGAGTGAGTGAGTGAGTGAGTGAGAGAGACTGGTGTCAGCGCTGTGCTTGTCAAATGTGCTGGTCTTTTTTTTTACTGATCTACATGTCTTCAAAGAAACAATCTTTCCCCTTATACTGCTGCCACCCTGAAACACTTGCTGCCTCCTTAAAGGTAAAATGAAATAGATGTATGAATAGACATAATTAAGGTGCAAAAAAATAAATAAAAAATAAATAAAAAAATATATATAGTTAAAAAAAAAAAAAGGGGGATGTGTTTGTCTTGCCATGTAATTATAGAGGTATACACGTTTTTTATTTTTATGTAAAAAATAAAAATAAAAAATATACAATATTTTCTTGCGAAAAAAAAAAAAAAAAAGAAAGATATAGAGATTAGTTAATATAGACACTATAACGGTTTGCTTCGCCACCTGATGTGCGTATCCTGCTTCTTTATACAGCATGAGCTCACCACAGCCCCAGAATGCACCAAGATCACCGGACAGGTAGGAGGGGTCAATGGGGGCCATAATGTAAAAGAGTGCAATACCAAGAGCTAAAGGTAGTGTTTCTTGGTTGTCTTTTTAGGAGCAGAAGCCCTAAGATAAGACATGAACGGAGAAAAAAGTCCCGCCACCGCTCAAAATCTCCGCAAGCGTCTGACTCTCGGGCAACGCATAAGTCCCATTCTAGTCCAGCACGCAAATCCAGTCACTCTGCGACTGTAGCAGAACCAAATGTATCAAGACCTCGCCCAGACGATGGTCTTTGTTGGGCATGTTCGGCACCATCCGAACCTGGCAAACTTCTTTGCACCGGCTGCATTACGGACATGGCTACAGACAGAGAAGCAGAGGCGAGAAGGATTAGAGACTATATCCAAGACGCAGTGGTGGAAGGCATTCAATCAGCTTCAGCCACCAAAACCCCTGGAGCAAAATCAAAACTTAGTAGCGCCAGTCAGCCACGGCGCGACGAATCGCCAGCGCAGGAAGCGCTATCACTAGGCTCATCGGACGCGGAAGAGCCCTCAGAATATTTGTTTGATTTTCAATATATTGAATCATTTGTCGCGGCCGTAAAGGAGGCCATTGACTGAGATCAAGATGATCAGCCACCTGAAAAAATTAAAAGATTTTTTCCTAGCCGGAAAACACAGGGGGTTACCTTCCCCCTCTTGCCAGAGATCCAAGAATGGTTCGAGGAGGAATGGGAGAAGCCAGAAAAGAAGGCAAACACACAAAATCGTTTTTCTAAGTTGTACCCGTTTAAAACCCCAGAAGCAAATCTTTGGGAGTCTCCATTGGGCATAGACGCGGCTTTACAGTGCCTGGCCAGACAGGTCGCCTTGCCGTTACAGGATTCCATGACCTTTAAAGACCCAATGGACAGACGAGCAGACACAGACCTAAAAAAGGTGTACTCAGCCGCAGGGGCAGCGTGCCGTCCGGCCATTGCCCTAACCTCAGTTTCCAGAGCATTAAAGGTCTGGACCGTGAGAACTCAAGCAGCCCCAAAAGCAGATACAGGCTCGGAATCAGCTAGACAGCCAATGGAAGAATTCGATCTTGCCGCCGATTTCATAGCAGAAGCTGCGATGGATTTGACAAAATTGCTTGCAAAGATCATGGCTTTTGCAGTGACAGCAAAGAGGGCGCTCTGGTTGCGGCATTGGGGAGCAGACAGCACCTCAAAATTGAGTCTCTGCAATATTCCCTTTAACGGCAATGTGCTGTTTGGAAAGATCCTAGAAGAGGCTATTAGTCGAGCTACAGGGGGAAAATCGGGTCTAATACCACAAAGACCCAGGAAAAGACAGCAGGCCATCCGACCCGCTCAACCAGACTACAAAAAGGGGTATGACGCCAGGTCATACAGACCAGGACGGGAGTATACTAGACCTTACTGGAGAAATCCACAAAATTCCTTCTTACGGAAGGTAACGTCTAGAGCGGCGCAGACTGTAAAGAAAACTGAAAAGTCTTTTTGACAGATTAACCGCCCATCCTCCCCAGGTGGGCGCCAGATTAATGTCCTTTTGGGAAGTATGGGCGGAAGAAGTCAAGGACCAATGGGTCCGCAAGACAGTCAAGTACGGTTACAAAATATATTTTCGGAAGAAACCACCCAATACGGTGGTCCACACAAAATGGCCAACGGATCAGAAGAAACGGAACTGCTTACAAGAATATTTAACCAGTTTACAGCAAAAAAATGCAATTTCGCCGGTACCCCTAGGCCAACAGGGAAAAGGGGTATACTCTCCAATTTTTCTAGTTCCCAAAGCATCAGGGGATCTCAGACCAGTTCTGGACCTGAGATTTCTGAACCACTTCATAGAACCCAGGACGTTCAAAATGGAGTCTGTATTTACAATCATCTCTGTGCTGCAACCAGGAGATTGGCTGATATCAGTAGATCTAACAGATGCATATCTGCACGTTCCAATCAACGAGAGCCACCAAAGATACCTAAGATTCTTGGTGGGAGAAGACCACTTCCAGTTCAGGTGTTTGCCGTTCGGCATCAACACAGCCCCTCGAGTATTTTCCAAGATCTTGCTAGCCGTTATTGCAGTCATTCGCCTGAAAGGCATAAAGATATTTCACTACCTAGACGACATCCTGGTAGTAGCACGTTCGAGCGAAGAACTGGCGTCTCAAAGCAAGATGGTTCTAGAAATCCTATCAAGATTTGGCTGGATCATCAACAGGCAAAAGAGCCAGTTAATTCCCTCACAACAGATGGAATATCTAGGACTGATGTTCAATACAAACAGAGGCCTGGTCCTTCTACCCGAACGGAAAAAGGCAGAGTTGGTAGCCTGCGTCAGCAGCGTGATAAAGTCAACATCGCTAACGGCAAGAGATTGTATGACCCTACTCGGGATGTTTACTGCAGCAAGCCCAACCATTCCTTGGGCAAGATTCCACACAAGAGCCTTCCAGGCAACCTTCCTGAACCAATGGGATGGTACCTCTCTCCATCAGAGGATTCTCATACCAGGCCGGATTCGACAGAACCTAGCTTGGTGGAAGTCGTCAGAGAACCTGTCACGGGGCATGCCCCTCAGCCCCGGGGACTGGGTTCTGATAACTTCGGATGCCACCCTCCGGGGCTGGGGTGCTCACTGCCTCGGCAGGCAGGTGCAAGGAGTTTGGAGCAAGACGGAATCCCGACACTCCAACCTTTTGGAGCTGCAAGCAGCATACATGGCCCTGCGGGCCTTCGAGAAACTGGTACAAGGTGCTCGAGTCAAACTAATGTTAGACAACAAGACAGCAGTAGCATATGTAGCCAGACAGGGCGGAACCAAGAGCTTGCCACTTTTGCAGGTGGCAACCAAGATATTTGTTTGGGCCGAAACACATCTGGAAGCCCTAACAGCAGCTTATATCCCGGGCAGCCAGAATTCCATCGCGGATCACTTGAGTCGGGACTTCCCCAACAAGAACGAATGGGCCTTGAACGAGAAGTTCCTGGAACCAATCTTTTCCGAGTGGGGGACACCCTCAGTGGATCTGATGGCGACGCAAGTCAATGCAAAGACACCTCACTTTGTGTCCAGGTTCCGTTGCAACAAAGCCTTGACTCAGGATGCCTTCTCCATTCCATGGGATTTTCCCCTAGTTTACATCTTACTAGCCAGTGCTAGTAATGAGGACTTTGCTAAAAATTGCGAGGGAGAGGGTACATGCAATAATAATTCTCCCCTTTTTGCCACAGAGGCCGTGGTTCCCTCTACTCCTTCAAATGTCGTCGGCTCCCCCGATACGGCTACCACTAAAGAGGGATCTCCTATGGCAGCGCCAATGGGTACATCCCAACCCAAACAGGTTGCAACTGACGGCTTGGCTGCTGAATCAACCAGACTTCAGGCACAAGGCATTTCAGAGGAAGTAATTTCAACTCTATTAAAGTCTAGGAAAGCCTCGACCAACGTCACCTACAACAGGATTTGGGCAAAGTTTTCAACCTTTGCGTCACAACAAAATTTTTCTCCAATAAAACCGAATGTGGCACAAGTACTGGACTTTTTACAATCTGCTCTAAACAAAGGCTTAGCCCATAGTACACTAAAAGTACAAATTTCAGCTTTGTCGGGTTTTTCAGGATACAGGTGGGCAGACGAACCACTGGTAAAACAATTCTTAAAAGCGACCATGAAAATAAATCCTCCAAGAAAGTCTCTATTTCCGGCCTGGGACTTAGGCACAGTACTAAAAGCACTGCTCCAACATCCTTTTATACCGGCAGAATCTTGCCCATTCTGGTTTCTAACACTTAAGCTGGTGTTTCTCATCGCCGTAACATCGGCAAGGAGGGTTTCCGAGCTAGCGGCCCTGTCCAGTAAGGAACCATACTGCATCATTCTTCCAGACAAAGTGATTCTGAGGCCTTCACCAATAACAACACCGAAGGTAGTTTCAAAGTTTCACCTTGACTGGGAGGCGGTGTTACCTAGCTTTACATTACCGCCTAGACAAGAAGAACTAGATCTCAGGCCTCTGGACATGGTCAACCTTGTTTCAATTTATCTGCACCGTTCTCAACAGATGCGCAAGACAGATTCCCTTTTCATCTTACCATCTGGGCCTAAAAAAGGACAAGCCGCTTCAACAAGAGTAATTTCAACCTGGATCACCAAAATAATAAAGCTCACGTACGAGAAACAAGGGCTGACGCCTCCACAGGCAACGAGAGCTCATTCTACCAGAGGGGTGGCAGCCTCTTGGGCAGCATTTGCCAAAATACCAATTGAAGAAATATGCAGGACGGCCAGCTGGAGTTCCTGCAAGACCTTCGCGAGGCATTACAATCTAGACGTGACGTCAGCCAAGGCGTCTAGTTTCGGAAATGCCGTAGTATCGGCACCTTTTCAGACAAGATGAAAAAAATAAAAATAAAAATAATAATATAAGAAATAAATAAAAGGAAAAGAATAAATGTATTTACTTAAGCAGCATTAACAAGTTGTCATCCGAGTCTTATATACATTTTCCCGCCCTAGGGTCCTAAATTAAATCCCATGATGTGCTGACGGGAGGACTGGCCAGGAAAACGGAAAATTGTTATCCTTACCTTCGGTAATTTTCCTTTCCTGGCCTGTCCTCAAGTCAGCACAGCCTTTCCCTCCCTATAGTCTGTCGTCCGCCAAATTAGTGGAACAAGGACTGGGAGGAAGGGCCCCCTACTTATTAGCTAGAAGAAGGTGTACTGGTGGACCGGAGGAGGGGATTAACCCATGATGTGCTGACGTGAGGACAGGCCAGGAAAGGAAAATTACCGAAGGTAAGGATAACAATTTTCCGTTTTTTCACAAAAAAACGTAAAAGATATCAATCTAAAAAGTCATTTTCGGATAGCTGAATATTTTGTGACCATTTTAAAGTTTGTTTAGTGTCTGTAAGTGAAAGTATGAAGGAGAAGAAGCATTTGGCAGCACATGAGATTTTAAGCAGGAAAAACGATGTTGTCATTGACTTCAATGTTAAAAAAAAGTGTCTAAAAGCATAATATTTTAAAAAGTATAAATAGTACAAAAAAACTTGAAGAAGTCCCATTGTTAGCTGAACGAGATGAACATTTTAAAAGTTGAATGGTCCAGGAAGTCAGGATACCAAAAAACGTACGGAATAATAAGGATATTAAAAAACGAATATCAATACTGGGAATGCTTATTAAAGCATTCCCACTAATAATAAAAAACGAATATCAATACTGGGAATGCTTATTAAAGCATTCCCACTAATAAAAAACGAATATCAATACTGGGAATGCTTATTAAAGCATTCCCACTAAAAACGAATATCAATACTGGGAATGCTTATTAAAGCATTCCCACTAATTAAGAAGAAGAATAATAAAAAACGAATATCAATACTGGGAATGCTTATTAAAGCATTCCCACTAATAATAAAAAAGGAATATCAATACTGGGAATGCTTATTAAAGCATTCCCACTAATAATAAAAAAACGAATATCAATACTGGGAATGCTTATTAAAGCATTCCCACTTATAACTAGAAAATGCATTTCCTGAGGAAAATGCGCGTGGGAATGCTGAATAGCTGAATTGCTGAGCCCGCACCAAAGCCATTCACCATAACCACTACACTATCTTTAGGACACACAGCTCCTTTCTCTATCTCCAAAGTAGAGAGTATCCTGACTTCCTGGTTGCCCCTCCCCCTCAAGAGGTTCCCCCCCCCCAGGTCAGTGAGGAGGAATATTGCACTGAGGTAAAGAAAGATATTTAGGGAAAGAAATACCATTACAAACGCTTTTAATTCACAAACCAAATACATGAAATAAGCCTTCAAACAAACCTTAATAAATCCACAACCGTACATGCGATCTATACAGCGACTACATCGTTTGAAAGACACGGCCCTTGTGAACGCATCAATATGAAATTTATGTTGATAAACTTAAAAATGTGGCCATGTCAGCGATTTAGAAAAGAGTGTCTTTGTGTGTTTTGCAGGAACATTTTTAAAAAATTTTAACATGAGAGTCAATGAGAGAAAATTTCAGACTCTTGTCCTTTAGAAGCTCCTGGAACTAAAAGTCAAATGCCTATCACAAAACTGATCACATTGCCAAAAATCAGACAAAAATACCTATGTTTTGATATATAAATTGTGTATGACAAGTAGATCTTGTGGGCCTGAGAGCAATGTGTTCCCCTTTTTTTAAAGATAATTTTTTTTTCAATGATTTGCACTGTAATGGTCACATGACACACTGTAAAGCTGCTCCATAGGAACACATTATAATCGATAACGTTTTCTGAAAAAAACACTAAGCGTAAATTGCGTTTTCACAAAAAACGTAAAAGATATCAATCTAAAAAGTCATTTTTGGATAGCTGAATATTTTGTGACCGTTTAAAAGTTTGTTTGGTGTCTGTAAGTGAAAGTATGAAGGAGAAGAAGCATTTGGCAGCACATGAGATTTTAAGGCGTAAAAAGCATGTTCTCATTGACTTCAATGTTAAAAAAGTGTCTAAAAGCTTAATATTTTAAAAAGTATAAATAGTACAAAAAAACTTGAAGAAGTCCCATCGTTAGCTTAACGAGACGCACATTTCAATAGTTGAATGGTCTCAATAGCTGAAAGTATGCAGAAGTTACGCAGAGCCAAAAAACTTACGGAATAAAAATAATAATAAAAAACGAATATCAATACTGGGAATGCTTATTAAGCATTCCCACTAATAATAAAAAACGAATATCAATACTGGGAATGCTTATTAAGCATTCCCACTAATTAAGAATAATAAATTTACGGATATCAATACTGGGAATGCTTATTAAAGCATTCCCACTAACTAGAAAATGCATTTCCTGAGGAAAATGCGCGTGGGAATGCTGAATAGCTGAATTGCTGAGCCCGCACCAAAGCCATTCACCATAGCCACTACACTATCTTTAGGACACACAGCTCCTTTCTCTATCTGCAAAGTAGAGAGTGTCCTTATTTCCTGGTCGCCCCTCCCCCCTCAAGAGGTTTTCTCCCCCCCAGGTCAGTGAGGAGGACTTCACTGAGGTAAAGAAAGTCATTTAGGGAAAGAAATACCATTACAAACGCCTTTAATTCACAGACCAAATACATGAAATAAAGCTTCAAACAAACCTTAATAAATCCACAACCGTATATGCGATCGATACAGCGACTTCACCGTTTGTGAACGAATCAGTATAAAATTTATTTTGATAAACTTAAAAATGTGGGCATGTCAGCGATTTAAATAAGAGTGTCTTTGTGTGTTTTGCAGTAAAATTTTAAAGACGTTTTAACATGACGGTCAATGGGAGAAATTTTGGGACTCCGGGAACTAAAAGTAAAATTCCTATCACAAAACTGATCGCATTGCCTGAAACCAGACAAAAATACCTACGTTTTGATATATAAATTATGTATGACAAGTAGATCTTGTGGGTGTGAGAGCAATTTGTTCCCCCTTTTTTTAAAGATATTTTTTTTTCAATGATCTGCACTGTAATGGTCACATGACACACTGTAAAACACCTCCATAGGATTACATTATAATCGATATTTTTTTTAAAAAAAAAACACTAAACGTAAATTGCTTTTTCACAAAAAAAGTAAAAGATATCAATCTAAAAAGTCATTTTCGGATAGCTGAATATTTTGTGACCATTTTAAAGTTTGTTTAGTGTCTGTAAGTGAAAGTGAAGCATTTGGCAGCACATGAGATTTTAAGCACGAAAAAGGATGTTGTCATTGACTTCAATGTTAAAAAAAAGTGTCTAAAAGCTTAATATTTTAAAAAGTATAAATAGTACAAAAAAATTGAAGAAGTCCCATTGTTAGCTGAACGAGATGAACATTTTAAAAGTTGAATGGTCTCAATAGCTGAAAGTATGCAGAAGTTACGCAGAGCCAAAAAACGTACAGAATAAAATTAAAATTAAAATTAAGAATAATAAATTTACGGATATCAATACTGGGAATGCTTATTAAAGCATTCCCACTAATAAAAAAGGAATATCAATACTGGGAATGCTTATTAACCACTTAAGCCCCGGACCAATATGCTGCTAAATGCCCAAAGGCATTTTTACAATTTGGCACTGCGTCGCTTTAACAGACAATTGCGCGCTCGTGCGACGTGGCTCCCAAACAAAATTGGTGTCCTTCTTTCCCCACAAATAGAGCTTTCTTTTGGTGGTATTTGATCACCTCTGCGGTTTTTATTTTTTGCACTATAAACAAAAATAGGGCGACAATTTTGAAAAAAAATCAATATTTTTTACTTTTTGCTGTAATAAATATCCCCAAAAACATATATAAAAAAAATTTCCCTCAGTTTACATACGTATTCTTCTACCTATTTTTGGTAAAAAAAATCGCAATAAGCGTTTATCGATTGGTTTGCGCAAAATATATAGCGTTTACAAAATAGGGGATATTTTTATTGCATTTTTATTAATTATTTTTTTTTTACTACTAATGGCGGCGATCAGCGATTGTATATACGCCCTTCTGCCTGTCCGTGCCATTTTGCGGACGTAAATAGTCGTGCGGAGGGCGTTAAGTGGTTAAAGCATTCCCACTAATAAAAAACGAATATCAATACTGGGAATGCTTATTAAAGCATTCCCACTAATAAAGGATAAAAATAAGAATAATAAATTTATGGATATCAATACTGGGAATGCTTATTAAAGCATTCCCACTAATTAAAATTAAAGGATAAGAATAACTAGAAAATGCATTTCCTGAGGAAAATGCGCGTGGGAATGCTGAATAGCTGAATTGCTGAGCCCGCACCAAAGCCATTCACCATAACCACTACACTATCTTTAGGACACACAGCTCCTTTCTCTATCTGCAAAGTAGAGAGTATCCTGACTTCCTGGTCACCCCTCCCCCCTCAAGAGGTTCCCCCCCCCAGGTCAGTGAGGAGGAATATTGCACTGAGGTAAGGAAAGATATTTATGGAAAGAAATAACATTACAAACGCTTTTAATTCACAGACCAAATACATGAATTAAGCCTTCAAACAAAACTTAATAAATCCACAACCGTACATGCGATCGATACAGCGACTTCACCGTTTGAAACACAAGGCTTTTGTGAACGAATCGGTATAAATTTTATGTTGATAAACTTAAAAATGTGGGCATGTCAGCAATTTAAAAAAGAGTGTCTTTGTGTGTTTTGCTGGGAAATTTTTTAGATGTTTTAACATTACAGTCAATGAGAGAAAATGTGGTACTCTTGTCCTTTAAGAAGCTCCACAAACTAAAAATAAAATGCGTATCACAAAACTGATCACATTGCCTGAAACCAGACAAAATTACCTACGTTTTGATATATAAATTGTGTATGACAAGTAGATCTTGTGGGCGTGAGAGCAATTTGTTTCCCCTTTTTTTAAAGTTAATTTTTTTTTCAATGATCTCCACTGTAAAGGTCACATGACACACTGTAAACCTGCTCCATAGGAATTCATTATAACCGATAACATTTTCTGAAAAAATCACTAAACGTAAATTGCGTTTTCACAAAAAACGTAAAAGATATCAATCTAAAAAGTCATTTTCGGATAGCTGAATATTTTGTGACCGTTTTAAAGTTTGTTTGGTGTCTGTAAGTGAAAGTATGAAGGAGAAGAAGCATTTGGCAGCACATGAGATTTTAAGGCGTAAAAAGCATGTTCTCATTGACTTCAATGTTAAAAAAAAGTGTCTAAAAGCTTAATATTTTAAAAAGTATAAATAGTACAAAAAAACTTAAAGAAGTCCTATTGTTAGCTGAACGAGATGAACATTTTAATAGTTGAATGGTCTCAATAGCTGAAAGTATGCAGAAGTTACGCAGAGCCAAAAAACGTACGGAATAAAATTAAAATTAAAACTAGAAAATGCATTTCCTGAGGAAAATGCACGTGGGAATGCTGAATAGCTGAATTGCTGAGCCCGCACCAAAGCCATTCACCATAACCACTACACTATCTTTAGGACACACAGCTCCTTTCTCTATCTGCAAAGTAGAGAGTATCCTGACTTCCTGGTCGCCCCTCCCCCCTCAAGAGGTTCCCCCCCGCCAGGTCAGTGAGGAGGAATATTGCACTGAGTAAAAGAAAGCTATTTAGGGAACGAAATACCATTATAAACGCCTTTAATTCACATACCAAATACGTGAAATACACCTTCAAACAAACCTTAATAAATCCACAACCGTACATGCGATCTATAGAGCGACTTCACCGTTTGAAAGACACGGCCCTTGTGAACGCATCGATATGAAATTTATGTTGATAAACTTAAAAATGTGGCCATGTCAGCGATTTAGAAAAGAGCTTCTTTGTGTGTTTTGCAGAAACATTTTTTAGACTTTTTAACATGACAGTCAATGGGAGGAATTTTGGGGCTCTTGTCCTTTAGAAGCTCCTGGAACTAAAAGTCAAATGCCTATCACAAAACTGATCACATTGCCTGAAACCAGACAAAAATACCTACGTTTTGATACATAAATTGTGTATGACAAGTAGATCTTGTGGGCGTGACAGCAATTTGTTTCCCCTTTTTTTAAAGATAATTTTTTTTTCAATGATCTCCACTGTAAAGGTCACATGACACACTCTAAATCCCCTCCATAGGATTACATTATAACCGATAACATTTTCTGAAAAAATCACTAAACGTAAATTGCGTTTTCACAAAAAACGTAAAAGATATGAATCTAAAAAGTCATTTTCGGATAGCTGAATATTTTGTGACCATTTTAAAGTTTGTTTGGTGTCTGTAAGTGAAAGTATGAAGGAGAAGAAGCATTTGGCATCACATGAGATTTTAAGGGGTAAAAAGCATGTTCTCATTGACTTCAATGTTAAAAAAAAAGTGTCTAAAAGCTTAATATTTTAAAAAGTATAAATAGTACAAAAAAACTTGAAGAAGTCCCATCGTTAGCTGAACGAGATGAGCATTTTAAAAGTTGAATGGTCTCAATAGCTGAAAGTATGCAGAAGTTACGCAGAGCAAAAAAACGTACGGAATAAAATTAAAATTAAAATTAAAATTAAGAAGAACTAGACAATGCATTTCCTGAGGAAAATGCGATGCGTGGGAATGCTGAATTGCTGAGCCCGCGCCAAAGCCATTCACCATAACCACTACACTATCTTTAGGACACACAGCTCCTTTCTCTATCTGCAAAGTAGAGAGCGTCCTGACTTCCTGGTCGCCCCTCCCCCCTCAAGAGGTTTCCCCTCCCCCAGGTCAGTGAGGAGGAATATTGCACTGAGGTAGAAAGCTATTTATGGAAAGAAATTCCATTACAAACGCCTTTTATTCACAGACCAAATACATGAAATACGCCTTCAAACAAAACTTAATAAATCCACAACCGTACATGCGATCGATACAGCGACTACACCGTTTGAAACACAAGGCTTTTGTGAACGCATCGATATGAAATTTATGTTGATAAACTTAAAATTGTGGCCATGCCAGCGATTTAGAAAAGAGCGTCTTTGCGTGTTTTGCAGGAACATTTTTAAAATTTTTAACATGAGAGTCAATGAGAGTGGTTTTGTCGCTCTTGTCATTTAGAAGCTTCTGGAACTAAAAGTCAAATGCCTATCACAAAACTGATCACATTGCCTGAAACCAGACAAAAATACCTATTTTTTGATATATAAATTGTGTATGACAAGTAGATCTTGTGGGCGTGAGAGCAATTTGTTTCCCCTTTTTTTAAAGATAACTTTTTTTTCAATCATCTCCACTCTAAAGGTCACATGACACACTCTAAATCCCTTCCATAGGATTACATTATAACCGATTACATTTTCTGAAAAAATCGCTAAACGTAAATTGCGTTTTCACAAAAACCGTAAAAGATATCAATCTGAAAAGTCATAGCCGGATACCTGAATATTTTGTGACCGCTTTAAAGTTTGTTTGGTGTCTGTAAGTGAAAGTATGAAGGAGCTGAAACTTTTGGCAGGACATGTGATTTCAAAGGGAAAAAGGATGTTCTCATTGACTTCAATGTTAAAAAAAGTGTCTAAAAGCTTAATATTTTAAAAATTATAAATAGTACAAAAAAACTTGAAGAAGTCCCATCGTTAGCTGAACGAGACGAACATTTTAATAGTTGAATGGTCTCAATAGCTGAAAGTATGCCGAAGTTACGCAGAGCCAAAAAACGTACGGAATAAAGGAGAAAAATAATAAAAAACGAATATCAATACTGGGAATGCTTATTAAAGCATTCCCACTAATAACTAGACAATGCATTTCCTGAGGAAAATGCGATGCGTGGGAATGCTGAATTGCTGAGCCCGCACCAAAGCCATTCACCATAACCACTACAGTTTCTTTAGGACACACAGCTCCTTTCTCTATCTGCAAAGTAGAGAGTATCCTGACTTCCTGGTCGCCCCTCCCCCCTCAAGAGGTTCCCCCCCCCCAGGTCAGTGAGGAGGAATATTGCACTGAGGTAAGGAAAGCTATTTATGGAAAGAAATACCATTACAAACGCCTTTTAATTCACATACCAAATACGTGAAATACGCCTTCAAACAAACCTTAACCACTTGCCCACCGGGTTAATTCTGGCACTTCTCTCCTTCATGTGAAAATCACAATTTTTTTGCTAGAAAATTAATCAGAACCCCCAAACATTATATATTTTTTTTTAGCAGACATCCTAGGGAATAAAATGGCAGTCATTGCAATACTTTTTGTCACACCGTATTTGCGCAGCGGTCTTACAAGCGCACTTTTTTTGGATAAAAATCACTTTTTTGAATTAAAAAATAAGACAACAATACATTTTGCCCAATTTTTTTATATATTGTGAAAGATAATGTTACGTCGAGTAAAATGATACCCAACATGTCACGCTTAAAAATTGCGCCCGCTCGTGGCATGGCGTCAAACTTTTACCCTTAAAAATCTCGATAGGCGACGTTTAAAAAATTCTATTTTTTGAGTTGCAGAGTAGGTCTAGGGCTAGAATTATTGCTCTCACTCTAACGATCGCGGCGATACCTCACTTGTGTGGTTTGAATACCGTTTTCATATGCGGGCTCTACTCGCGTATGCGTTTGCTTCTGCGCGCGAGCTCGTCGGGACGGGGCGCTTTAAAAAAAATTTTTTTGGTTTTCTTATTTATTTTTATTTATTTTTATAATTTTTTACACTGAAAAAAAAAAAAAAAATTGATCACTTTTATTCCTATTACAAGGAATGTAAACATCCCTTGTAATAGAAAAAAGCATGACAGGTCCTCTTAAATATGAGATCTGGGGTCAAAAAGACCTCAGATCTCATAATTAGACTTAAATGCAAAAAATAAAAATAAAAAAAAAAGTAATTTTTTCAAATGACAAAAAAAAAAATGTTTCTTTAAGAGGCTGGGCGGGACTGACGTTTTGACGTCACTTCCGCCCAGCAGAGCTATGAGGACGGGTGAAGGAGATTTCTCCTTCAGTCCCGTCCCCGCTCAGCTGCCGGACACATCCGATCCCCTCCGCCGCTACCGACGGCTCCGGTAAGCGGCGGAGGGCGCGGGAGAGCGGCGGGAGGGGGGGGGCCCTCTCCCGCCACCGATAACGGCGATCTTGCGGCGAATCCGCCGCGGAGACCGCCGTTATCGTGTACACCACCGCCCCCTGAAAAGATGAATATCTCGGTTGTGGCAGCAGCTGCTGCCGTTATCGAGATATTCAACTTTAAAAAGAGGACGTCTTATTGACATGGGGCGGTGGTCAAGAGGTTAATAAATCCACAACCGTACATGTGATCGATACAGCGACTTCACCGTTTGAAAGACACGGCCCTTGTGAACGCATCAATATGAAATTCATGTTGATAAACTTAAAAATGTGGCCATGTCAGCGATTTAGAAAAGAGCGTCTTTGTGTGTTTTGCAGAAACATTTTTTAGACTTTTTAACATGACGGTCAATGGGAGGGAGTTTGAGGCGCTTGTCCTTTAGAAGCTCCTCAAACTAAAAGTCAAATGCCTATCGCAAAACTGATAACATTGCCTGAAACCAGACAAAAATACCTACGTTTTGATATATAAATTGTGTATGACAAGTAGATCTTGTGGGCGTGAGAGCAATTTGTTTCCCCTTTTTTTAAAGATAATTTTTTTTTCAATGATCTGTGCTGTAAAGGTCACATGACACACTCTAAAACACCTTCCATAGGAATTCATTATAACCGATAACATTTTCTGAAAAAATCGCTAAACGTAAATTGCGTTTTCACAAAAACCGTAAAAGATATCAATCTAAAAAGTCATGTTTGGATAGCTGAGTATTTTGTGACCGCTTTAAAGTTTGTTTGGCGTCTGTAAGTGAAAGTATGAAGGAGCTGAAACTTTTGGCAGAACGTGTGTTTTGAAGCAGGAAAAAGGATGTTCTCATTGACTTCAATGTTAAAAAAAAGTGTCTAAAAGCTTAATATTTTAAAAAGTATAAATAGTACAAAAAAACTTGAAGAAGTCCCATCGTTAGCTGAACGAGATGAACATTTTAAAAGTTGAATGGTCTCAAAAGCTGAAAGTATGCAGAAGTTACGCAGAGCCAAAAAACGTACGGAATAAAGGATAAAATTAAAATTAAGAACTAGACAATGCATTTCCTGAGGAAAATGCGATGCGTGGGAATGCTGAATTGCTGAGCCCGCGCCAAAGCCATTCACCATAACCACTACACTATCTATAGGACACACAGCTCCTTTCTCTATCTGCAAAGTAGAGAGCGTCCTGACTTCCTGGTTGCCCCTCCCCCTCAAGAGGTTTCCCCTCCCCCCAGGTCAGTGAGGAGGAATATTGCACTGAGGTAGAAAGCTATTTATGGAAAGAAATACCATTACAAACGCCTTTTATTCACAGACCAAATACATGAATTAAGCCTTCAAACAAAACGTAATAAATCCACAACCGTACATGCGATCGATACAGGGACTTCACCGTTTAAAAGACACAGCCCTTGTGAACGCATCGATATGAAATTTATGTTGATAAACTTAAAATTGTGGCCCTGCCAGCGATTTAGAAAAGAGCGTCTTTTTTGTGTTTTGCAGGAACATTTTTAAAATTTTTAACATGAGAGTCAATGAGAGTTATTTTGGCGCTCTTGTCCTTTAGAAGCTCCTGGAACTAAAAGTCAAATGCCTATCACAAAACTGATCACAATGCCTGAAACCAGACAAAAATACCTACGTTTTGATATATAAATTGTGTATGACAAGTAGATCTTGTGGGCGTGACAGCAATTTGTTTCCCCTTTTTTTTAAAGATAATTTTTTTTTCAATGATCTGTGCTGTAAAGGTCACATGACACACTCTAAACCTGCTCCATAGGATTACATTATAACCGATAACATTTTCTGAAAAGATCACTAAACAGAACGTGTGTTTTGAAGCAGGAAAAAGGGTGTTCTCATTGACTTCAATGTTAAAAAAAAGTGTCTAAAAGCTTAATATTTTAAAAAGTATAAATAGTACAAAAAAACTTGAAGAAGTCCCATCGTTAGCTGATTGAGATGAACATTTTAAAAGTTGAATGGTCTCAATAGCTGAAAGTATGCAGAAGTTACGCAGAGCCAAAAAACGTACGGAATAAAATTAAAATTAAGAATAACTAGACAATGCATTTCCTGAGGAAAATGCGAGTGGGAATGCTGAATAGCTGAATTGCTGAGCCCGCACAAAAGCCATTCACCATAACCACTACAGTATCTTTAGGACATACAAGCAGTGTTCCTTCAGTACTTATAAAGCCTAATATCACACAGCTCCTTTCTCTATCTGCAATATAGAGAGTGTCCTGACTTGCCTGGTCGCCCCTCCCCCCTCAAGAGGCTTTCTCCACATGAGGTGGGGTAGGAGGACTGCACTGAGGTAAGGAAAGCTATTTAGGGAATCAAAATACCATTAGAAACGCTTTCATCCACACACAAAATCAGTTATCGAAGCCTTCAAACAAAACATAAAAAAAATCCACAACCATACATGCGATCGATACAGCGACTTCACCGTTTGAAAGACACGGCCCTTGTGAACGCATCGATATGAAATTTATGTTGATAAACTTAAAATTGTGGCCATGCCAGCGATTTAGAAAAGAGCGTCTTTGTGTGTTTTGCAGGAACATTTTAAATTTTTTTAACATGACGGTCAATGAGAGTGGTTTTGTCGCTCTTGTCCTTTAGAAGCTCCTGGAACTAAAACTAAAATACGTATCACAAAACTGATCACATTGCCTGAAACCAGACAAGCATACCTACGTTTTAATATATAAATTGTGTATGACAAGTAGATCTTGTGGGCGTGAGAGCAATTTGTTCGCCCTTTTTTTAAAGATAATTTTTGTTTTCAAAGATCTCCACTGTAAAGGTCACATGACACACTCTAAATCCCTTCCATAGGGTTACATTATAACCGATTACATTTTCTGAAAAAAACGCTAAACGTAAATTGCATTTTCACAAAAACCGTAAAAGATATCAATCTGAAAAGTCATAGCCGGATAGCTAAATATTTTGTGACCGCTTTAAAGTTTGTTTGGTGTCTGTAAGTGAAAGTATGAAGGAGCTGAAACTTTCTGCAGGACATGTGATTTGAAGCGGTAAAAAGCATGTTCTCATTGACTTCAATGTTAAAAAAAAGTGTCTAAAAGCTTAATATTTTAAAAAGTATAAATAGTACAAAAAAACTTGAAGAAGTCCCATCGTTAGCTGAACGAGACGAACATTTTAATAGTTGAATGGTCTCAATAGCTGAAAGTATGCCGAAGTTACGCAGAGCCAAAAAACGTACGGAATAAAGGATAAAAATAACTAGAAACTGCATTTCCTGAGGAAAATGCGAGTGGGAATGCTGAATAGCTGAGCCCGCACCAAAGCCATTCACCATAACCACTACACTATCTTTAGGACACACAGCTCCTTTCTCTATCTGCAAAGTAGAGAGTATCCTAACTTCCTGGTCGCCCCTCCCCCCTCAAGAGGTTCCCCCCCAGGTCAGTGAGGAGGAATATTGCACTGAGGTAAGGAAAGCTCTTTATGGAAAGAAATACCATTACAAACGCCTTTTATTCACAGACCAAATACATGAATTAAGCCTTCAAACAAACCTTAATAAATCCAAAACCGTATATGCGATCGATACAGCGACTACATCGTTTGAAACACAAGGCTTTTGTGAACGCATCGATATGAAATTTATGTTGATAAACTTAAAAATGTGGCCATGTCAGCAATTTAGAAAAGAGTGTCTTTGTGTGTTTTGCAGAAACATTTTTTAGACTTTTTAACATGACGGTCAATGGGAGGGATTTTGAGGCACTTGTCCTTTAGAAGCTCCTGGAACTAAAAGTCAAATGCCTATCGCAAAACTGATCACATTGCCTGAAACCAGACAACAATACCTACGTTTTGATATATAAATTGTGTATGACAAGTAGATCATGTGGGCGTGAGAGCAATTTGTTTCCCCTTTTTTTAAAGATCATTTTTTTTTCACTGATCTGCACTCTAAAGGTCACATGACACACTCTAAACCTGCTCCATAGGATTACATTATAACCGATAAAATTTTCTGAAAAGATCACTAAACGTAAATTGCGTTTTCACAAAAACCGTAAAAGATATAAATCTAAAAAGTCATGTTTGGATAGCTGAATATTTTGTGACCGCTTTAAAGTTTGTTTGGTGTCTGTAAGTGAAAGTATGAAGGAGCTGAAACTTTTGGCAGAACGTGTGTTTTGAAGCAGGAAAAGGGATGTTCTCATTGACTTCAATGTTAAAAAAAAGTGTCTAAAAGCTTAATATTTTAAAAAGTATAAATAGTACAAAAAAAACTTGAAGAAGTCCCATCGTTAGCTGAACGAGATGAACATTTTAAAAGTTGAATGGTCTCAATAGCTGAAAGTATGCAGAAGTTACATAGAGCCAAAAAACGTACGGAATAATAAGAATAATAAATTTACGGATATCAATACTGGGAATGCTTATTAAAGCATTCCCACTAATAAATTTACGGATATCAATACTGGGAATGCTTATTAAAGCATTCCCACTAATAACTAGACAATGCATTTCCTGAGGAAAATGCAATGCGTGGGAATGCTGAATTGCTGAGCCTGCGCCAAAGCCATTAACCATAACCACTACACTATCTTTAGGACACACAGCTCCTTTCTCTATCTGCAAAGTAGAGAGCGTCCTGACTTCCTGGTTGCCCCTCTCCCCTCAAGAGGTTCCCCCTCCCCCCCAGGTCAGTGAGGAGGAATATTGCACTGAGGTAGAAAGCTATTTATGGAAAGAAATTCCATTACAAACGCCTTTTATTCACAGACCAAATACATGAATTAAGCCTTCAAACAAAACTTAATAAATCCACAACCGTACATGCGATCGATACAGTGACTACACCGTTTGAAACACAAGGCTTTTGTGAACGCATCAATATGAAATTTATGTTGATAAACTTAAAAATGTGGCCATGTCAGCGATTTAGAAAAGAGTGTCTTTGTGTGTTTTGCAGGAACATTTTTTAGATTTTTTAACATGAGAGTCAATGAGAGAAAATTTCAGGCTGTTGTCCTTTAGAAGCTCCAGGAACTAAAACTAAAATACATATCACAAAACTTATCACATTGCCTGAAACCAGACAACAATACCTACGTTTTGATATATAAATTGTGTATGACAAGTAGATCTTGTGGGCGTGAGAGCAATTTGTTTCCCCTTTTTTTAAAGATAATTTTTTTTGTGGATGATCTCCACTCTAAAGGTCACATGACACACTCTAAACCTGCTCCATAGGATTACATTATAACCGATAACATTTTCTGAAAAAATCACTAAACGTAAATTGCGTTTTCACAAAAACCGTAAAAGATATCAATCTGAAAAGTCATAGCCGGATAGCTGAATATTTTGTGACCGCTTTAAAGTTTGTTTGGTGTCTGTAAGTGAAAGTATGAAGGAGCTGAAACTTTTGGCACGATGTGTGATTTGGTGCGGGAAAAAGGATGTTCTCATTGACTTCAATGTTAAAAAAAGTGTCTAAAAGCTTAATATTTTAAAAAGTATAAATAGTACAAAAAAACTTGAAGAAGTCCCATCGTTAGCTGAACGAAACGAACATTTTAATAGTTGAATGGTCTCAATAGCTGAAAGTATGCAGAAGTTACGCAGAGCCAAAAAACATACGGAATAAAATTAAAATTAAAATTAAGAATAATAAAAAACGACTAGAAAATGCATTTCCTGAGGAAAATGCGAGTGGGAATGCTGAATAGCTGAGCCCGCACCAAAGCCATTCACCATAAACACTACAGTATCTTTAGGACACACAGCTCCTTTCTCTATCTGCAAAGTAGAGTATCCTGACTTCCTGGTCGCCCCTCCCCCCTCAAGAGGTTCCCCCCCCCAGGTCAGTGAGGAGGAATATTGCACTGAGGTAAGGAAAGCTATTTATGGAAAGAAATACCATTACAAACGCCTTTTAATTCACATACCAAATACGTGAAATACGCCTTCAAACAAACCTTAATAAATCCACAACCGTACATGCGATTGATACAGCGACTTCACCGTTTGAAAGACACGGCCCTTGTGAACGCATCGATATGAAATTTATGTTGATAAACTTAAAAATGTGGCCATGTCAGCGATTTAGAAAAGAGCGTCTTTGTGTGTTTTGCAGAAACATTTTTTAGACTTTTTAACATGATGGTCAATGGGAGGGAGTTTGAGGCGCTTGTCCTTTAGAAGCTCCTGGAACTAAAAGTCAAATGCCTATCGCAAAACTGATAACATTGCCTGAAACCAGACAAAAATACCTACGTTTTGATATATAAATTGTGTATGACAAGTAGATCTTGTGGGCGTGAGAGCAATTTGTTTCCCCTTTTTTTAAAGATAATTTTTTTTTCAATGATCTGTGCTGTAAAGGTCACATGACACACTCTAAAACACCTTCCATAGGAATTCATTATAACCGATAAAATTTTCTGAAAAAATCGCTAAACGTAAATTGCGTTTTCACAAAAACCGTAAAAGATATCAATCTAAAAAGTCATGTTTGGATAGCTGAAAATTTTGTGACCGCTTTAAAGTTTGTTTGGTGTCTGTAAGTGAAAGTATGAAGGAGCTGAAACTTTTGGCAGAACGTGTGTTTTGAAGCAGGAAAAAGGATGTTCTCATTGACTTCAATGTTAAAAAAAGTGTCTAAAAGCTTAATATTTTAAAAAGTATAAATAGTACAAAAAAACTTGAAGAAGTCCCATCGTAAGCTGAACGAGACGAACATTTTAATAGTTGAATGGTCTCAATAGCTGAAAGTATGCAGAAGTTACACAGAGCCAAAAAACGTACGGAATAAAGGATAAAATAAAACTAGACAATGCATTTCCTGAGGAAAATGCGAGTGGGAATGCTGAATAGCTGAATTGCTGAGCCCGCACAAAAGCCCTTCACCATAACCACTACAGTATCTTTAGGACATACAAGCAGTGTTCCTTCAGTACTTATAAAGCCTAATATCACACAGCTCCTTTCTCTATCTGCAATATAGAGAGTGTCCTGACTTGCCTGGTCGCCCCTCCCACCTCAAGAGGCTTTCTCCACATGAGGTGGGGGAGGAGGACTGCACTGAGGTAAAAGAAAGCTATTTAGGGAATCAAAATACCATTAGAAAAGCTTTCATCCACACACAAAATCAGTTATCGAAGCCTTCAAACAAAACTTAATAAATCCACAACCGTACATGCGATCGATACAGCGACTTCACGGTTTGAAAGACACGGCCCTTGTGAACGCATCGATATGAAATGTATGTTGATAAACTTAAAATTGTGGCCATGCCAGCGATTTAGAAAAGAGCGTCTTTGTGTGTTTTGCAGGAACATTTTTAAAATTTTTAACATGAGAGTCAATGAGAGTTATTTTGGCGCTCTTGTCCTTTAGAAGCTCCTGGAACTAAAACTAAAATACATATCACAAAACTGATCACATTGCCTGAAACCAGACAACAATACCTACGTTTTGATATATAAATTGTGTATGACAAGTAGATCTTGTGGGCATGAGAGCAATTTGTTCCCCCTTTTTTTAAAGATAATGGGCCATATTCTCGAAAAATATCCGCCTGCTGCGCTTAGGGCACTTACACTCCGCTGTCCCAACTTACTGGAGCAGGTGTTGTATTCCCCAAACACTTGCTCCATAAGTTGGGACAGCGGAGTGTAAGTGTCCCGCCGTAGCCTGGCGGATCTCCAAGGGGGCGTCTTCTATTCAAATGAAGCGCGCCCCCGATGCGAAAGAACTGGACATGCGCCGGGCTGCAAAAAGCCCAGTGCGCATGCTCCAGTTCTCGGCGGAAAACGTCAATGACGCCGACGTGTGCGTCATTGACGTAAAGTCGTATTCAAGAACGACTTACGTAAACGACGTACTCAACGAAAAAACACGACGGGGACCCGACGCCATCCGTTACATGGCCTACGCGAGACTTGCGGAAATTTAATCCTCCATATAGCAGGACTAAATTTCCGCTTACGCAAACGACGTTAGCGACGGTTACGCGACGCGAACTCGTTCGGGAATCGGCGTAGAAGGATCATTTGCATATGCAAATGACTCCTTCACGTAAATGCCATCTAGCGGCGGCCGGCGTCATTGCGTTTAAGAT
Organism: Rana temporaria; assembly: GCF_905171775.1. Taxonomy (NCBI): domain Eukaryota; kingdom Metazoa; phylum Chordata; class Amphibia; order Anura; family Ranidae; genus Rana; species Rana temporaria. The sequence goes on along the minus strand of NC_053495.1, from coordinate 83,480,785 downwards.
CCGCCAGTGTAAGATGGCGGATCTTAACCACTTAACCACCAGCCGCCGTCATATAACGGCGGCAAGGTGGTTGCTTAACTGGGGGTCGCCGTTATTTAACGGCGCCCACCAGAAGCAGTAATGCGCGCCGCCTCGGGCGCGCACACTGAAAATTCTGTGTGCGCCGGGTCTATGAGACCCGGCGCTACACAGATCTCGGTAATTGACCGACAACCGTGGTCTTTTACCATGTGATCGCGCCGTCCAATGACGGCGCGATCACAGGTAAACAAACCGGCGTCATTTGATGACGCCGGTTCCTCCCTCCTCTCGCTGTACCGATCGATACAGTGTGAGAGGGGGGAGCGCGGGGTGTCAGCAGCGCTGTGGATGGATCTGTGACTATTGCAGTCACAGATCCAGCCATCCCTGCATTAACCCCTGCAATACTCTGGCTTCCCTGTGCAATACTCTGCATTAACCCCTGCAATACTCTGGCTTCCCTGTGCAATACTCTGCATTAACCCCTGCAATACTCTTCCTTCCCTGTGCAATACTCTGCATTAACCCCTGCAATACTCTTCCTTCCCTGTGCAATACTCTGCATTAACCCCTGCAATACTCTGCCTTCCCTGTGCAATACTCTGCATTAACCCCTGCAATACTCTGCCTTCCCTGTGCAATACTCTGCATTAACCCCTGCAATACTCTGCCTTCCCTGCGCAATTACTCTGCAATACCCCCTGCGCGATAATCTGCAATGCCCCCTGCGCGATACTCTGCAATGCCCCCTGCGCGATACTCTGCAATGCCCCCTGCGCGATACTCTGCAATGCCCCCTGCGCGATACTCTGCAATGCCCCCTGCGCGATACTCTGCAATGCCCCCTGCGCGATACTCTGCAATGCCCCCTGCGCGATACTCTGCAATGCCCCCTGCGCGATACTCTGCAATGCCCCCGCGCGATACTCTGCAATGCCCCCGCGCGATACTCTGCAATGCCCCCTGCGCGATACTCTGCAATGCCCCCGCGCGATACTCTGCAATGCCCCCGCGCAATACTCTGCAATGCCCCCGCGCAATACTCTGCAATGCCCCCGCGCAATACTCTGCAGTACCCCTTGCGCAATACTCTGCAGTACCCCCGCACAATACTCTGAAATACCCCCCGCGCAATACTCTGCAATACCCCCCGCGCAATACTCTGCAATACCCCCCGCGCAATACTCTGCAATACCCCCCGCGCAATACTCTGCAATACCCCCCGCGCAATACTCTGCAATACCCCCCGCGCAATACCCCCCGCGCAATACTCTGCAATACCCCCCACACAATACTCTGCAATACCCCCCACACAATACTCTGCAATACCCCCCACACAATACTCTGCAATACCCCCCACACAATACTCTGCAATACCCCCCACACAATACTTTGCAATACCCCCCACACAATACTCTGCAATACCCCGGCCAATACTCTGCAATACCCAGAAAATACTCTGGGGAAAAAAATGTGTTTTAACCACTTCCCGCCCACGTCATATGAGGTCCTTGACTTTGTGCAGGGATATCTAAATGATGCCTGCAGCTACAGGCATCATTCAGATATCATTTTTTTCAGCCGGCGATTCTCTACACCATAAGAATGATCATGGCGGCTGTTCCGCCTCTTGATCGTTCTTACGGGAGGCAAAAGTGGACGTCCCCACTCCCTTCGCCCTCCGGTGTTTCTTCTGACTCACCGCTGCGATCGAAGCCAGGATCATTTTTTTTTTTTTTTTTTTTTTCAGGCTTCCCAGCCTAGAGGTGAGATGTGGGGTCTTATTGACCCCATATCTCACTGTAAAGAGGACCTGTCATGCTATATTCCTATTACAAGGGATGTTTCCATTCCTTGTAATTGGAATAAAAGTGATCAAAACATTTATTTTTGGGGAAAAACGTGTCAAACTAAAATAAATAAAGTAAAATGAACAATAAAAATAAAAAATAAATATTTAAAGCGCCCCTGTTCCCGCGTGCTCGTATACAGAAGCGAATGTGTACGTAAGTCCCGCCCACATATGAAAACGGTGTTCAAACCACACATGTGGGGTATCGCTGCGAACGTTAGAGCGAGAGCAATCATTTTGGCCCCAGACCTCCTCTGTAACTAAAAACATGTAACCAGTAAAAACATTTAAAACGTCGCCTATGGGGATTTTTAAGTAGCGAAGTTTGGCGCCATTCCACAAGCGTGTGCAATATTGAAGGGTGACATGTTGGGTATCTATTTACTCGGCGTAACTTCATCTTTCATATTATGCAAAAACATTGGGCTAACTTTAATGTTTTTTTTTTTAAAAAGCACAAAACTGTTTTATTTCCCAAAAAAATGCGTTCGAAAAATTGCTGTGCAAATACCATGCGCGATAAAAAGTTGCAACGACCGCCATTGTATTCTCTAGGGTCTTTGCTAAAAAAGCATATATAATGTTTTGGGGTTCTGTGTAATTTTCTAGCAAATAAATGATGATTTTTACATGTAGGAGAGAAATGTCAGAACTGGTCTGGGTGCTCCAGAACACCTGATGGTGCTCCCTGCATGTTGGGCCTCTCTATGTGGCCACGCTGTGTAAAAGTCTCACACATGTGGTATCGCCATACTCGGGAGGAATAGCAGAATGTGTTTTGGGGTGTATTTTGTGGTATGAATATGCTGTGTGCGAGAAATAACCTGCTAATATGAAACTTTTGTGGAAAAAAAAAAAAAAAAAAAAAAAAACCTTGATTTTGCAAAGAATTGTGGGAAAAAATTACAACTTCAAAAAACTCACCATGCCTCTTTCTAAATACCTTGGAATGTCTTCTTTCCAAAAAGGGGTCATTTAGGGGGTATTTGTACTTTTCTGGCATGTTAGAGTCTCAAGAAATGAGAAAGGCCGTCAGTACTTCAGATGTGATCAAATTGATAAATTTTCAGTAATTGGTACCATAGCTTGTAGACCCTATAACTTTCACCCAGACTAAATAATAACCCAATTTTTTTTTTTTTTAACCAAAGATATGCAGCAGTATACATTTTAGGCCAAATTTATGAAGAAAAATTCATTTTTTGCAAAATTTTATAATAGAAATGAAAAAAAAATCATTTTTTTACAAAATTTTCGTTCTTTTTTCATTATTAGCGGAAAAAATAAAAACCGCAGAGGTGATCAAATACCACCAAAAGAAAGCTCTATTTGTGGGAAAAAAAGGACAAAAATTTCATTTGGTTACAGTGTTGTATGACTGAGTTATTGTCATTCAAAATGTGAGAGCACCGAAAGCTGAAAATTGGTCTGGTTATTAAGTGGGTTTAAGTGCCCAGTTGTCAAGTGGTTAAGTTTATCTATGCAAAAATGATTCTGAGAATCAGGAGCATAGATACACTGGCCAAAAAAGGGAGTTACGATGGAGTATCTGACTTACTCCATCGTAACTTCACTGAGAATATGGCCCAATATTTTTTGTGGATGATCTCCACTCTAAAGGTCACATGACACACTCTAAACCTGCTCCATAGGATTACATTATAACCGATAACATTTTCTGAAAAAATCACTAAACGTAAATTGCGTTTTCACAAAAACCGTAAAAGATATCAATCTGAAAAGTCATAGCCGGATAGCTGAATATTTTGTGACCGCTTTAAAGTTTGTTTGGTGTCTGTAAGTGAAAGTATGAAGGAGCTGAAACTTTTGGCAGGATGTGTGATTTGGAGCGGGAAAAAGGATGTTCTCATTGACTTCAATGTTAAAAAAAAGTGTCTAAAAGCTTAATATTTTAAAAAATATAAATAGTACAAAAAAACTTGAAGAAGTCCCATCGTTAGCTGAACGAGACGAACATTTTAATAGTTGAATGGTCTCAATAGCTGAAAGTATGCAGAAGTTACGCAGAGCCAAAAAACGTACGGAATAATAAAATTAAAATTAAGAACTGGACAATGCATTTCCTGAGGAAAATGCGATGCGTGGGAATGCTGAATAGCTGAGCCCGTGCCAAAGCCATTCACCATAACCACTACAGTATCGTTAGGACACACAGCTCCTTTCTCTATCTGCAAAGTAGAGAGTATCCTGACTTCCTGGTCGCCCCTCCCCCCTCAAGAGGTTTCCCCCCCCCAGGTCAGTGAGGAGGAATATTGCACTGAGGTAGAAAGCTATTTATGAAAAGAAATACCATTACAAACGCCTTTTAATTCACAGACCAAATACGTGAAATACGCCTTCAAACAAAACTTAATAAATCCACAACCGTACATGCGATCGTTACAGCGACTTCACCGTTTGAAAGACACGGCCCTTGTGAACGCATCGATATGAAATTTATGTTGATAAACTTAAAAATGTGGCCATGTCAGCGATTTAGAAAAGAGCGTCTTTGTGCGTTTTGCAGAAACATTTTTTAGACTTTTTAACATGACGGTCAATGGGAGGGAGTTTGAGGTGCTTGTCCTTTAGAAGCTCCTGGAACTAAAAGTCAAATGCCTATCGCAAAACTGATCACATTGCCTGAAACCAGACAAGCATAGCTACGTTTTGATATATAAATTGTGTATGACAATTAGATCTTGTGGGCGTGAGAGCAATTTGTTTCCCCTTTTTTTAAAGATAATTTTTTTTCAATGATCTGCACTCTAAAGGTCACATGACACACTCTAAATCCCCTCCATAGGAATTCATTATAACCGATTACATTTTCTGAAAATATCACTAAACGTAAATTGCGTTTTCACAAAAACCGTAAAAGATATCAATCTAAAAAGTCATGTTTGGATAGCTGAATATTTTGTGACCGATTTAAAGTTTGTTTGGTGTCTGTAAGTGAAAGTAAGAAGGAGCTGAAACTTTTGGCAGAACGTGTGTTTTGAAGCAGGAAAAAGGATGTTCTCATTGACTTCAATGTTAAAAAAAGTGTCTAAAAGCTTAATATTTTAAAAAGTATAAATAGTACAAAAAAACTTGAAGAAGTCCCATTGTAAGCTGAACGAGACGAACATTTTAATAGTTGAATGGTCTCAATAGCTGAAAGTATGCAGAAGTTACACAGAGCCAAAAAACGTACGGAATAATAAAATTAAAATTAAGAACTAGAAAATGCATTTCCTGAGGAAAATGCGAGTGGGAATGCTGAATTGCTGAGCCCGCACCAAAGCCATTCACCATAACCACTACACTATCTTTAGGACACACAGCTCCTTTCTCTATCTGTAAAGTAGAGAGTATCCTGACTTCCTGGTCGCCCCTCCCCCCTCAGGAGGTTTCCCTCCCCCCCCAGGTCAGTGAGGAGGAATATTGCACTGAGGTAAGGAAAGCTATTTATGGAAAGAATTACCATTAGAAACGCTTTTAATTCACAGACCAAATACATGAATTAAGCCTTCAAACAAAACTTAATAAATCCACAACCGTACATGCGATCTATACAGCGACTTCACCGTTTGAAAGACACGGCCCTTGTGAACGCATCCATATGAAATTTATGTTGATGAACTTAAAAATGTGGCCATGTCAGCGATTTCGAAAAGAGCGTCTTTGTGTGTTTTGCAGAAACATTTTTTAGACTTTTTAACATGACGGTCAATGGGAGGGAGTTTGAGGCGCTTGTCCTTTAGAAGCTTCTGGAACTAAAAGTCAAATGCCTATCGCAAAACTGATAACATTGCCTGAAACCAGACATCAATACCTACGTTTTGATATATAAATTGTGTATGACAAGTAGATCTTGTGGGCGTGAGAGCAATTCGTTCCACCTTTTTTAAAGATAATTTTTTTTGTGGATGATCTGTGCTGTAATGGTCACATGACACACTCTAAAGCTGCTCCATAGGAATTCATTATAACCGATTATATTTTCTGAAAATATCACTAAATGTAAATTGCGTTTTCACAAAAACCGTAAAAGATATCAATCTGAAAAGTCATGTTTGGATAGCTGAATATTTTGTGACCGCTTTAAAGTTTGTTTTGTGTCTGTAAGTGAAAGTATGAAGGAGCTGAAACTTTTGGCAGAACGTGTGTTTTGAAGCAGGAAAAAGGATGTTCTCATTGACTTCAATGTTAAAAAAGAGTGTCTAAAAGCTTAATATTTTAAAAGTATAAATAGTACAAAAAAACTTGAAGAAGTCCCATCGTTAGCTGAACGAGATGAACATTTTAAAAGTTGAATGGTCTCAATAGCTGAAAGTATGCAGAAGTTACGCAGAGCCAAAAAACGTACGGAATAAAATTAAATGCGATCATTACAGCGACTTCACCGTTTGAAAGACACGGCCCTTGTGAACGCATCGATATGAAATTTATGTTGATAAACTTAAAAATGTGGCCATGTCAGCGATTTAGAAAAGAGCGTCTTTGTGCGTTTTGCAGAAACATTTTTTAGACTTTTTAACATGACGGTCAATGGGAGGGAGTTTGAGGTGCTTGTCCTTTAGAAGCTCCTGGAACTAAAAGTCAAATGCCTATCGCAAAACTGATCACATTGCCTGAAACCAGACAAGCATAGCTACGTTTTGATATATAAATTGTGTATGACAAGTAGATCTTGTGGGCGTGAGAGCAATTTGTTTCCCCTTTTTTTAAAGATCATTTTTTTTTCAATGATCTGCACTCTAAAGGTCACATGACACACTCTAAACTTGCTCCATAGGAATTCATTATAACCGATTACATTTTCTGAAAATATCACTAAACGTAAATTGCGTAAAAGATATCAATCTAAAAAGTCATGTTTGGATAGCTGAATATTTTGTGACCGCTTTAAAGTTTGTTTGGTGTCTGTAAGTGAAAGTATGAAGGAGCTGAAACTTTTGGCAGAACGTGTGTTTTGAAGCAGGAAAAAGGATGTTCTCATTGACTTCAATGTTAAAAAAAAAGTGTCTAAAAGCTTAATATTTTAAAAAGTATAAATAGTACAAAAAAACTTGAAGAAGTCCCATCGTTAGCTGAACGAGATGAACATTTTAAAAGTTGAATGGTCTCAATAGCTGAAAGTATGCAAAAGTTACGCAGAGCCAAAAAACGTACGGAATAATAAAATTAAAATTAAAACTAGACAATGCATTTCCTGAGGAAAATGCGAGTGGGAATGCTGAATAGCTTAATTGCTGAGCCCCTTGCCAAAGACATTCACCATAACCACTACACTATCTTTAGGACACAAAGCTTCTTTCTCTATCTGCAAAGTAGAGAGTATGCTGACTTCCTGGTCGCCCCTCCCCCTCAAGAGGTTTCCCCTCCCCCCAGGTCAGTGAGGAGGAATATTGCACTGAGGTAAGGAAAGCTATTTATGGAAAGAAATACCATTACAAACGCTTTTAATTCACAGACCAAATACATGAATTAAGCCTTCAAACAAAGCTTAATAAATCCACAACCGTACATGCGATCGATACAGCGACTACACCGTTTGAAAGACACGGCCCTTGTGAACACAGCGATATGAAATTTATGTTGATAAACTTAAAAATGTGGCCATGTCAGCGATTTAGAAAAGAGCGTGTTTGTGTGTTTTGCAGAAACATTTTTTAGATAATTTAACATGAGAGTCTATGAGAGAAGATTTCAGGCTGTTGTCCTTTAGAAGCTCCAGGAACTAAAACTAAAATACGTATCACAAAACTGATCACATTGCCTGAAACCAGACAAGCATACCTACGTTTTGATATATAAATTGTGTATGACAAGTAGATCTTGTGGGCGTGAGAGCAATTTGTTTCCCCTTTTTTTAAAGATAACTTTTTTTTTCAAAGATCTCCACTGTAAAGGTCACATGACACACTCTAAATCCCTTCCACAGGGTTACATTATAACCGATTGCATTTTCTGAAAACGTAAATTGCGTTTTCACAAAAACCGTAAAAGATATCAATCTAAAAAGTCATGTTTGGATAGATGAATATTTTGTGACCGCTTTAAAGTTTGTTTTGTGTCTGTAAGTGAAAGTATGAAGGAGCTGAAACTTTTGGCAGAACGTGTGTTTTGAAGCAGGAAAAAGGATGTTCTCATTGACTTCAATGTTAAAAAAAAAGTGTCTAAAAGCTTAATATTTTAAAAAGTATAAATAGTACAAAAAAACTTGAAGAAGTCCCATCGTTAGCTGAACGAGATGAACATTTTAAAAGTTGAATGGTCTCAATAGCTGAAAGTATGCAAAAGTTACGCAGAGCCAAAAAACGTACGGAATAAAATTAAAATTAAGAATAACTAGAAAATGCATTCCCTGAGGAAAATGCGAGTGGGAATGCTGAATTGCTGAGCCCGCACCAAAGCCATTCACCATAACCACTACACTATCTTTAGGACACACAGCTCCTTTCTCTATCTGCAAAGTAGAGAGTATCCTGACTTCCTGGTCGCCCCTCCCCCCTCAAGAGGTCCCCCCCCAGGTCAGTGAGGAGAAATATTGCACTGAGGTAGAAAGCTATTTATGGAAAGAAATAACATTACAAACGCCTTTTAATTCACAGACCAAATACGTGAAATACGCCTTCAAACAAAACTTAATAAATCCACAACAGTACATGCGATCGTTACAGCGACTTCACCGTTTGAAAGACACGGCCCTTGTGAACGCATCGATATGAAATTTATGTTGATAAACTTAAAAATGTGGCCATGTCAGCGATTTAGAAAAGAGCGTCTTTGTGCGTTTTGCAGAAACATTTTTTAGACTTTTTAACATGACGGTCAATGGGAGGGAGTTTGAGGTGCTTGTCCTTTAGAAGCTCCTGGAACTAAAAGTCAAATGCCTATCGCAAAACTGATCACATTGCCTGAAACCAGACAAGCATAGCTACGTTTTGATATATAAATTGTGTATGACAAGTAGATCTTGTGGGCGTGAGAGCAATTTGTTTCCCCTTTTTTTAAAGATAATTTTTTTTTCAATGATCTGCACTCTAAAGGTCACATGACACACTCTAAACCTGCTCCATATGAAATCATTATAACCGATTACATTTTCTGAAAATATCACTAAACGTAAATTGCGTTTTCACAAAAACCGTAAAAGATATCAATCTAAAAAGTCATGTTTGGATAGCTGAATATTTTGTGACTGCTTTAAAGTTTGTTTGGTGTCTGTAAGTGAAAGTATGAAGTAGCTGAAACTTTTGGCAGAACGTGTGTTTTGAAGCAGGAAAAAGGATGTTCTCATTGACTTCAATGTTAAAAAAAGTGTCTAAAAGCTTAATATTTTAAAAAGTATAAATAGTACAAAAAAACTTGAAGAAGTCCCATCGTTAGCTGAACGAGATGAACATTTTAAAAGTTGAATGGTCTCAATAGCTGAAAGTATGCAGAAGTTACGCAGAGCCAAAAAACGTACGGAATAAAATTAAAACTAGAAAATGCATTTCCTGAGGAAAATGCGAGTGGGAATGCTGAATAGCTGAGCCCGCACCAAAGCCATTCACCATAACCACTACACTATCTTTAGGACACACAGCTCCTTTTTCTATCTGCAAAGTAGAGAGTATGCTGACTTCCTGGTCGCCCCTCCCCCCTCAAGAGGTTTCCCCTCCCCCCCAGATCAGTGAGGAGGAATATTGCACTGAGGTAGAAAGCTATTTATGGAAAGAAATTCCATTACAAACGCCTTTTAATTCACAGACCAATACATGAATTACGCCTTCAAACAAAACGTAATAAATCCACAACCGTACATGCGATCGATACAGCGACTTCACCGTTTGAAAGACACGGCCCTTGTGAACGCATCGATATGAAATTTATGTTGATAAACTTAAAATTGTGGCCATGCCAGCGATTTAGAAAAGAGCGTCTTTGTGTGTTTTGCAGGAACATTTTAAATTTTTTTAACATGACGGTCAATGAGAGTGGTTTTGTCGCTCTTGTCCTTTAGAAGCTCCTGGAACTAAAACTAAAATACGTATCACAAAACTGATCACATTGCCTGAAACCAGACAAGCATACCTACGTTTTAATATATAAATTGTGTATGACAAGTAGATCTTGTGGGCGTGAGAGCAATTTGTTCGCCCTTTTTTTAAAGATAATTTTTGTTTTCAAAGATCTCCACTGTAAAGGTCACATGACACACTCTAAATCCCTTCCATAGGGTTACATTATAACCGATTCCATTTTCTGAAAAAATCGCTAAACGTAAATTGCGTTTTCACAAAAACCGTAAAAGATATCAATCTGAAAAGTCATGTTTGGATAGCTGAATATTTTGTGACCGCTTTAAAGTTTGTTTGGTGTCTGTAAGTGAAAGTATGAAGGAGCTGAAACTTTTGGCAGAACGTGTGTTTTGAAGCAGGAAAAAGGATGTTCTCATTGACTTCAATGTTAAAAAAAAGTGTCTAAAAGCTTAATATTTTAAAAAGTATAAATAGTACAAAAAAACTTGAAGAAGTCCCATCGTTAGCTAAACGAGATGAACATTTTAAAAGTTGAATGGTCTCAATAGCTGAAAGTATGCAGAAGTTACGCAGAGCCAAAAAACGTACGGAATAATAAAATTAAAATTAAAATTAAGAATAATAAAAAACGAATATCAATACTGGGAATGCTTATTAAAGCATTCCCACTAATTAAAACTAGAAAATGCATTCCCTGAGGAAAATGCGAGTGGGAATGCTGAATTGCTGAGCCCGCACCAAAGCCATTCACCATAACCACTACACTATCTTTAGGACACACAGCTCCTTTCTCTATCTGCAAAGTAGAGAGTATGCTGACTTCCTGGTCGCCCCTCCCCCCTCAAGAGGTTTCCCCTCCCCCCAGGTCAGTGAGGAGGAATATTGCACTGAGGTAGAAAGCTATTTATGGAAAGAAATTCCATTACAAACGCCTTTTAATTCACAGACCAATACATTAATTACGCCTCCAAACAAAACGTAATAAATCCACAACCGTACATGCGATCGATACAGCGACTTCACCGTTTGAAAGACACGGCCCTTGTGAACGCATCGATATGAAATTTATGTTGATAAACTTAAAATTGTGGCCATGCCAGCGATTTAGAAAAGAGCGTCTTTGTGTGTTTTGCAGGAAAATTTTTAAAATTTTTAACATGGACGGTCAATGAGAGTGGTTTTGTCACTCTTGTCCTTTAGAAGCTCCTGGAACTAAAACTAAAATACGTATCACAAAACTGATCACATTGCCTGAAACCAGACAAGCATACCTACGTTTTGATATATAAATTGTGTATGACAAGTAGATCTTGTGGGCGTGAGAGCAATTTGTTCGCCCTTTTTTTAAAGATAATTTTTGTTTTCAAAGATCTCCACTGTAAAGGTCACATGACACACTCTAAATCCCTTCCATAGGGTTACATTATAACCGATTCCATTTTCTGAAAAAAGCGCTAAACGTAAATTGCGTTTTCACAAAAACCGTAAAAGATATCAATCTGAAAAGTCATGTTTGGATAGCTGAATATTTTGTGACCGCTTTAAAGTTTGTTTGGTGTCTGTAAGTGAAAGTATGAAGGAGCTGAAACTTTTGGCAGAACGTGTGTTTTGAAGCAGGAAAAAGGATGTTCTCATTGACTTCAATGTTAAAAAAAAGTGTCTAAAAGCTTAATATTTTAAAAAGTATAAATAGTACAAAAAAACTTGAAGAAGTCCCATCGTTAGCTGAACGAGACGAACATTTTAAAAGTTGAATGGTCTCAATAGCTGAAAGTATGCAGAAGTTACGCAGAGCCAAAAAACGTACGGAATAATAAAATTAAAATTAAAATTAAGAAGAAGAAGAACTAGAAAATGCATTCCCTGAGGAAAATGCGAGTGGGAATGCTGAATTGCTGAGCCCGCACCAAAGCCATTCACCATAACCACTACACTATCTTTAGGACACACAGCTCCTTTCTCTAGCTGCAAAGTAGAGAGTATCCTGACTTCCTGGTCGCCCCTCCCCCCTCAAGAGGTTTCCCCTCCCCCAGGTCAGTGAGGAGGAATATTGCACTGAGGTAGAAAGCTATTTATGGAAAGAAATTCCATTACAAACGCCTTTTAATTCACAGACCAATACATTAATTACGCCTCCAAACAAAACGTAATAAATCCACAACCGTACATGCGATCGATACAGCGACTTCACCGTTTGAAAGACACGGCCCTTGTGAACGCATCGATATGAAATTTATGTTGATAAACTTAAAATTGTGGCCATGCCAGCGATTTAGAAAAGAGCGTCTTTGTGTGTTTGCAGGAATTTTTTTAGACTTTTTAACATGACGGTCAATGGGAGGGCGTTTGAGGCACTTGTCCTTTAGAAGCTCCTGGAACTAAAAGTCAAATGCCTATCGCAAAACTGATCACATTGCCTGAAACCAGACAAGCATACCTACGTTTTGATATATAAATTGTGTATGACAAGTAGATCTTGTGGGCGTGAGAGCAATTTGTTCGCCCTTTTTTTAAAGATAATTTTTGTTTTCAAAGATCTCCACTCTAAAGGTCACATGACACACTCTAAACCTGTTCCATAGGATTACATTATAACCGATAAAAAAATCACTAAACGTAAATTGCGTTTTCACAAAAACCGTAAAAGATATCAATCTGAAAAGTCATGTTTGGATAGCTGAATATTTTGTGACCGCTTTAAAGTTTGTTTGGTGTCTGTAAGTGAAAGTATGAAGGAGCTGAAACTTTTGGCAGAACGTGTGTTTTGAAGCAGGAAAAAGGATGTTCTCATTGACTTCAATGTTAAAAAAAAGTGTCTAAAAGCTTAATATTTTAAAAAGTATAAATAGTACAAAAAAACTTGAAGAAGTCCCATCGTTAGCTGAACAAGATGAACATTTTAAAAGTTGAATGGTCTCAATAGCTGAAAGTATGCAGAAGTTACGCAGAGACAAAAAACGTACGGAATAATAAAATTAAAATTAAAATTAAGAAGAAGAATAATAAAAAACGAATATCAATACTGGGAATGCTTATTAAAGCATTCCCACTAATAATAAAAAACGAATATCAATACTGGGAATGCTTATTAAAGCATTCCCACTAATTAAGAACTAGACAATGCATTTCCTGAGGAAAATGCGAGTGGGAATGCTGAATAGCTGAATTGCTGAGCCCTCACAAAAGCCATTCACCATAACCACTACAGTATCTTTAGGACATACAAGCAGTGTTCCTTCAGTACTTATAAAGCCTAATATCACACAGCTCCTTTCTCTATCTGCAATATAGAGAGTGTCCTGACTTGCCTGGTCGCCCCTCCCCCCTCAAGAGGCTTTCTCCACATGAGGTGGGGGAGGAGGACTGCACTGAGGTAAAGAAAGCTATTTAGGGAATCAAAATACCATTAGAAACGCTTGAATCCAGACACAAAATCAGTTATTGAAGCCTTCAAACAAAACTTAATAAATCAACAACCGTACATGTGATCGATACAGCGACTTCACCGTTTGAAACACAAGGCTTTTGTGAACAAATCGGTATAAAATTTATGTTGATAAACTTAAAAATGTGGGCATGTCAGCGATTTAGAAAAGAGCGGCTTTGTGTGTTTTGCAGAAACATTTTAAAGTCTTTTTAACATGAGTGTCAATGAGAGTTTATTTGTCCCTCTTGTCCTTTAGAAGCTCCTGGAACTAAAAATAAAATACGTATCACAAAACTGATAACATTGCCTGAAACCAGACAAACATACCTACGTTTTGATATATAAATTGTGTATGACAAGTAGATCTTGTGGGCGTGAGAGCAATTTGTTTCCCCTTTTTTTAAAGATAACTTTTTTTTCAATCATCTCCACTCTAAAGGTCACATGACACACTCTAAATCCCTTCCATAGGATTACATTATAACCGATTACATTTTCTGAAAAAATCGCTAAACGTAAATTGCGTTTTCACAAAAAACGTAAAAGATATCAATCTGAAAAGTCATAGCCGGATACCTGAATATTTTGTGACCGCTTTAAAGTTTGTTTGGTGTCTGTAAGTGAAAGTATGAAGGAGTTGAAACTTTTGGCAGGGCATGTGATTTCAAAGGGAAAAAGGATGTTCTCATTGACTTCAATGTTAAAAAAAAGTGTCTAAAAGCTTAATATTTTAAAAAGTATAAATAGTACAAAAAAACTTGAAGAAGTCCCATCGTTAGCTGAACGAGACAAACATTTTAATAGTTGAATGGTCTCAATAGCTGAAAGTATGCAGAAGTTACGCAGAGCCAAAAAACGTACGGAATAAAGGAGAAAAATAATAAAAAACGACTAGACAATGCATTTCCTGAGGAAAATGCAATGCGTGGGAATGCTGAATTGCTGAGCCCGCGCCAAAGCCATTCACCATAACCACTACAGTATCTTTAGGACACACAGCTCCTTTCTCTATCTGCAAAGTAGAGAGTATCCTGACTTCCTGGTCGCCCCTCCCCCCTCAAGAGGTTTCCCCTCCCCCCCCCCGGGTCAGTGAGGAGGAATATTGCACTGAGGTAGAAAGCTATTTATGGAAAGAAATAGCATTACAAACGCTTTTAATTCACAGACAAAATACATGAATTACGCCTTCAAACAAAGCTTAATAAATCCACAACCGTACATGCGATCGATACAGCGACTACACCGTTTGAAACACAAGGCTTTTGTGAACGCATCGATATGAAATTTATGTTGATAAACTTAAAAATGTGGCCATGTCAGCGATTTAGAAAAGAGCGTCTTTGTGTGTTTTGCAGGAACATTTTTTAGATTTTTTAACATGAGAGTCAATGAGAGAAAATTTCAGGCTGTTGTCCTTTAGAAGCTCCAGGAACTAAAACTAAAATACATATCACAAAACTGATCACATTGCCTGAAACCAGACAACAATACCTACGTTTTGATATATAAATTGTGTATGACAAGTAGATCTTGTGGGCGTGAGAGCAATTTGTTCCCCCTTTTTTTAAAGATAATATTTTTTGTGGATGATCTCCCCTCTAAAGGTCACATGACACACTATAAACCTGCTCCATAGGATTACATTATAACCGATAAAATTTTCTGAAAAAATCGCTAAACGTAAATTGCGTTTTCACAAAAAACGTAAAAGATATCAATCTGAAAAGTCATAGCCGGATAGCTGAATATTTTGTGACCGCTTTAAAGTTTGTTTGGTGTCTGTAAGTGAAAGTATGAAGGAGCTGAAACTTTTGGCAGGACGTGTGATTTGGAGCGGGAAAAAGGATGTTCTCATTGACTTCAATGTTAAAAAAAAGTGTCTAAAAGCTTAATATTTTAAAAAGTATAAATAGTACAAAAAAACTTGAAGAAGTCCCATCGTTAGCTGAACGAGACGAACATTTTAATAGTTGAATGGTCTCAATAGCTGAAAGTATGCAGAAGTTACGCAGAGCCAAAAAACGTACGGAATAAAAATAATAATAAAAAACGAATATCAATACTGGGAATGCTTATTAAAGCATTCCCACTAAATATCAATACTGGGAATGCTTATTAAAGCATTCCCACTAATAATAAAAAACAAATATAAATACTGGGAATGCTTAATAAAGAATTCCCACTAATAATAAATTTACGGATATCAATACTGGGAATGCTTATTAAAGCATTCCCACTAATAATAAATTTACGGATATCAATACTGGGAATGCTTATTAAAGCATTCCCACTAATAAATTTACGGATATCAATACTGGGAATGCTTATTAAAGCATTCCCACTAATCAGTCTTTTTAAAATCTGATCATTATCTGCCAATATACAGCGGATAAAATATGTATTAAAATCCGTCACCAATTTTCTAGGTAAATATACTTCTTTTTTTCTTTTTTTTTTTTGTTTTGTTTTTTTTGCCACTTCAGACTTCACCACAGCGAGAGACTTGCTCATGATTTTATTCATAATTCCGTCTCTACATCAGGTTTAGCATCATTTGTGGTGCATTTCTTTTGCAAATTTTTATACTTGTTATTTTTATTTTATTTATTTGTTTATTTTTATATTTTCATCTTTTTTTATTTATTTATTTTTTTTCACCGTTTAGAACTCACTCTTTTATAGTAAGTACGGAATTTTTAAAAGGTTTTATCTGCGTGACAAAGAAATACCCAGCACCCCATCTCCCCCCTCCCCAACTAAATCCCCCCTCCCCCCCCCTACCCACCCCCTCCCTTGACCATCCCACGACTCCACTGTAAGAATTCCTTCCCTTAATTGAAAAATGCGTTCCTATTCCTCTCTCAAGTTTTCTGCGAACCTCCAGGACTTTTTAAATTCCATCCAGGGTACCCATATATCCTTTTCCCCTACCTTGTGTTTATAGCTCCCGTATTTTAATTTCTCTCTCCTATAAGTGTCCTCTACGGAGTCGATCCACTCCCACATTTGCGGACTTTTCGCGTCTCTCCATTTAAGGGGAATCAATCGTTTCGCTGCGTTCAATAAATGAGGGATCAGTGAACCCTTGTACTCCTTCTCTGGAATCTCCCCCCCATGAAAGAGAACTACCCATGGGTTATCTTCCACTTCTTTTTTTGTTATTACCTTTATCAGGGCCAAGATTTTTTTTCCAATAAGCTTTAATTTTCAGGCAGTCCCACCATAGGTGTGCCATTGTTCCCCTTGACTCACAACCTCTCCAACATTTCTCTGACTCTCCCCCTCTGAATTTTGCCATTTTATCTGGGGTGGCGTACCACCTCGTCAAACATTTGAAGTTCATCTCGGCAGTTCTTACATCTACTGCCGAGGTGTGAGTCATTTTCAGGATTCTTCCTATGGTCGTTTTCCCCCTTGGGACCCCTAAGTCCGTTTCCCAATTTTGGATGTATTTTAGCGTGTCCAACTCTTCCGTTTTCTGCAAGTAATTATAGATTTTAGATATATTTCCTTTTGAGCTTTCGATGCTACACAATTGTTCCAATAAGGTGTAATCCTCTTGTGACCTCAAAGGGTGTGGTAGGCGCTTGACGAATGACACTAACTGCAAGTATCTCCACTCGTCGAGCGCCCTAATTCCAATCCTATATTTAATATCGTGAAGTGTCCTAATTTTGCCATCTAGTGTTATATCTTTTAACTGTGTTCTATTTGTGATCCAATTTCCCCCTACTTCTTTTGTCCCTGGAATAAAATATTCGTTTTCTTTTAAATCAATAAAGGGTGAGTTGAATTCTGTTTTTAATTGTTTGTGAAGTCTATCCCAGATCCTCCATGCATTATGAGTAATTGTGTGTGTTGAAGTGTGTAAGGATCTGTGTTGTGGTGGATTCCAAATTAATCTCCCTAACTGTGCCCTTGCTAATGTGCATTCAATATTTATCCATCTTTTGTCCTGGGATTCTTTAGCCCATTCTATAACCCGTGAGAGAACCGAAGCATTATAATACAATCTGATGTCGGGTACAGCTAAGCCTCCCTTTTTCTTGGCCCGTTTTAGAATTTGAGCAGACACCCTGTGTTTTTTATTATTCCAAATATAGTTCATTATGAGGGAGTTAATTATTTTAATGAATGACGGTGGTAGGTATATTGGGACCATTTGAAACTTGTATAGGATTTTTGGGATGAGAACCATTTTTACTACATTTATCCTCCCGAACCACGAAATAGGTCTATTGAATATGTTTTTAATTTCCCTTTTTATTTCATTGAGCAGGGGGATAACATTTATTCTATATATTTTCTTGATGGTATTTGCCAGTTTTATTCCCAAGTATTTTATTTCTTTTTGCCATTTAAAATTATATTTCTTCCGCAGATATTGTTCTTCTTCTTTAAGAATATTGATATTTAAGATCTCCGTCTTTTCTGTATTCATTTTGAAGTTTGACACCTCACCATATTGTTTTAAAGTAGCTATTAACTTCGGGAGAGTGACTCTTGGGCTACTTATATAAAATAAAATGTCGTCTGCGAAGGCGGATAATTTGTGCTCATCTTCTCCAACCTCTATTTCATATATTTCTGGATTTTGTCGGACCATTGCCAGCAGGGGTTCCAATGATAAAACAAAAAGAAGAGGGGACAGGGGACAGCCCTGCCTGGTTCCATTTCTCATCTCGAAGGGTGCGGATAAAGATCCATTGATCTTGATCCTAGCGCAAGGGTGGAAATAGAGCGTTTTGATCCATTTGATCATCCTTGGGCCAATTCCTATACATTCTAGTGTTTGTATCAGGAACCCCCAGTCTACCCTGTCAAACGCTTTCTCAGCGTCTACTGACAGGAATAGACCGGGGGTCCCTCTTTCTTTGATCTGCTCCATGAGAAGAAGTGCCCTGACCCCATTGTCCTTTCCCTCCCTCCCAGGTATGAAACCAACCTGGTCTGGGTGGACAATGGCAGTCATCACCCCCTTCATTCGTTCGGCCAAAATTTTTGCATACAGTTTGGTATCTGCATTCAGGAGTGAGATGGGTCGGAACCCTGAACAATTCGTATTGTCCTTTCCCTCTTTTTTAATGACAGTGATCGTAGCTGTTAATGCCTCTCTGCTCATCTCATAGTCTCGCCCCAACCCATTGAAATATTGACATAGTCTAGGGACTAAGATAGTACTAAACCTTTGTATGTAGGCCGACGTGAAGCCGTCTGGTCCCGGGCTTTTAACATTGGGAGTATTTTTTAAGACCTCACTTATCTCCTGTTCAGTAATACGTTCCTCCATTCTTTCTATCTCAAACTCTTCTATCTTCGGTAGATTAGTTTGCCGTAATACTTCCCTGATCTTATCCTGTTTTTCGGCAGGGTCCCTGGTCTTCTGTTGGACATTGTATAGTTTTTCGTAATAGCTTCTGAAAGATTCTGCTATTTTATTTGTCGCGTATACTAAGTCCCCATCCCCATTCCTGATTTTTTCGATAAAATTCCTGGTTTTCTTTTTTCTTATCATTCTGGCCAAGTTTTTACTAGGTTTATTTCCCCAGACATATCTTTCACTCTCTATCCTGTCTATGAAATTCTTGGTTTCTTGCCCGGCAAGGGCTTTATATTCATCCCTTGTTAAGGTTAACTTACGGAGTGTTTCCCTCTTTTGGCCCTGTAATTTATGTTCCTGTTCCAGCCTATATATCTCCTCTTTTAGTGTTTTTAATTTACTCCTTCTTATTTTATTTTTCTTTGCCCCTTCTGCAATAAATATCCCTCTTATATACGCTTTGTGGGAGTCCCACAGGGTTGCTCCTGTGATTCCCTCCTTGTCATTCTCCCGAAAATACCATTCCAATTCTTTCTGTTCTCTCTCGACCACAACCTCGTCTCTCAACAGACTTTCATCCAATCTCCATTCAGGTGGAATGCATTTTTGTATGGATGTGCTTATTTTCATGGTTATAGGGGCGTGGTCTGATAGCGTTATGATCTCACAACTTGCTTCGACCACCCTCTCCAAAAGTCTATGGTCTACGAGGACGTAGTCGATCCTCGAGTACGTCCCATGCACAGGGGAAAAAAACGTATAGTCTCGTGTCTTGGGGTTAAGGATTCGCCAGACATCCACCATTTGGTTTTGTATCATTTGTTTTTTCAGTAGCTTAAGGTGCTCACCGTTATTCCCCTGAGCATGGGACGTACTATCGAGGCTCGGGCACATACAGAAGTTAAAGTCCCCCATCAACACCACATGTCCCTCTTCAAAATTTTTTAATTTTCTGAGGATTTTACTAATATATTTAGCCGAATTCACATTGGGTGCATACACATTTGCCAGAGTATAGTCCTCCTCTCCTAGTTTTATTTTCAAGAACAAGAATCTCCCCTCCGGATCATTCAATCTGTCCACCAGTGTGTATCTAACTCCTCTTGCAAATCCTATGGCAACCCCCCGAGATCTCGATGAGACTGTATCTCCATAATACCAGACGGGATATTCAGATGAAAACAGCTTTATATTGGACTCTAAGGTAATGTGGGTCTCTTGTAGGTAGGCAATGTCTACTTTATACTGCGTAAGTTCAGCAAGAATTTTATGTCTCTTAATATGGGAGTTTAATCCTTTTACATTATATGATAAGAACTTAATATCTGTCATTTATCTCTCTTTTTTTTTTTTTTTTTTGAGTTTGAAAAGAATTCTTGTGGAGTCGTTCAGATGGTCCCCCTCCCATTACCCTCCCTTCCCCCACCTCCCTTTTCCCCCCTCCCAATTCCCCATCCCCCCCCCTCCCTGGCCCACTATTGGCCTGGGAGCCACTGGTAGAAGACTCGTCATCTTCATCCTCGGCTCCTCTTTCGTGGTGGTGCTCAATGCACTCCATTGACTCCTCCTCCCTTTCCCTCCCCCCCCCAATCAGCCCCCTGATATTCTAGGCTAACCCAAGCCCCACTAGCCCACCCACTCCGGTAAATCTGGAACTGTCAAGTCCATTTTTGAGCAGAAATCTTTGAGTTCCTCCGGGAACCTAAGTCGTGCAGTTTTACCCCCCTTTATGCCTATAAGGCACGCCGGAAAACCCCAATGATATTTTATGTTTTGTGCCCGCATCAGCTCTAAGAGGGGTTTCAGGTGTCTTCTCCTTTCTAGCGTTTCTTTCGACAAATCAGAAAATATCTGTAGTTCAATCTCTCTATATTTCAGGGGGGGTTTCCCCCTAAGCCGTCCCCAAATTTCTGCTCTATCGATATAGTTCCTGAAACGTACTACTACGTCCCTAGGACCGGATCTTTCTGTCTGTTGGGGGTTCCCCACTCTGTGAACTCTATCGATCTTGAGGGGCTTGGATTCTACTGATCTCTCCAGTAGGGGATTAAAAATTGTATTCATTATATCTCTGAGATCTTCATCCCTATCTTCTACCACCGATCTGATTCTGAGGTTCTGTCGCCTGTTGCGGTTCTCCTGGTCCTCGATCCTATATGCAGTCAATCGCTGATTTTCGGTCAGGGCCTTTACTTGCTTTTTCAGGGAGTTAATTTCCTGGTCCTGTTCTTCTATTCTCCTTTCCGTCTCGACCACTCTTTCACGCAGCCCTCCAAGATCTATTCTTACCTTGTTAATTTCTGTCTTTATAATATTTTCCATGATGTTTTCCATCCTCTGCAACATTGCGTTCATCTCTGCCTTTGTAGGGGGATGTGTATCTTGGGCTAGCTCCTCTGCATTTGTTTGCTCTTGTTCGCTTTCTAGTGTCGTTTCACTTCTAGAGCTCTCCGCACTATCTACCCCTTTCTTTTTATCACTCTTCTTCTTTTCAGTCTTCTTTGCGAGTCCTGGACTTTTAAGGGTCCCTTCTTGAGTCAAATATTGCTGAATGGAGCTGTTCCCCGAATTATTCTTAGTTGGTTTAGTAGTACCGCCTCTCGTAGCTCTATTCATTTTATTGGTGGGTCTAATTCTCTTCCCCAGTATGGAAACAGCAACAAGGGAGAGGTCCGTAAAGAGGGGCCAATGAAAGGGGGGACCCCAGAGCGGAGGTGTCACCACTGCCAGTCTGCCCCTTTTCCCCTTCAGGTTTTATCTGTACCAATCACTCAATAACTATTATGGTCAGTCCTGCCGTATCTTCCCGCTTATTCTCTTATGCTGGGTATGCCAGCGGTGTAGTTTAGGGGTATTTTCCTCCTTGCTTTGGAATGTCCACCCAACCAAGTGGTAGACTGCTATAGGCCAGCCACCTTGTCCGTAACCATTATACCCCGGCCCAGAGTCTCTACACTGGGATATGCTCCCCTACAGTCCTGTGGGATTTTATACTATGACCACACAATGTATGAGGGTTTTGCACTCCTTAGTCAGTTCAAGGCTTCATACCAGTTTATCTCTCTTCCTCTTTGGTCTCTGCGTTACCTCGCAGTCCGGACTAACTTATCCGAACTCCCAGGAACAAGGCAATTATTGCATTATACCACAGCCCCTAATCCTTATCAGTACTCCCGAGATCAAAGGAAATTTTTGCATATTATCACAGTTCCCTAAGATAGGGCACATATTGCATTATGTTGCAGTCCAGATTTAGTCTCAGTTCTCTCAAAATTAAGACCGGTAGTATATATATTTCAGGGGGGACCTAAAGGCAGGGGAGCTCTTAATATTTCATTTCCCCGTCTCCCGATCTAGGGCACTGTCTTAAGCGCAGGAATTTTACCAGCCTTATACCCGCCTCTCACAATCACCTGTAGAATTTTCACAGATGATGTCCAAAGAGCTTAAGCATTTATGGCCCCCCTTTGTAACATTTGAATTCCTCCTCCTCAGGCCACTCAATCTCCGGTACCTAGTTCACAGGTTCTGCCCGGAATCTCTGCCCAGCGTCCGTCCCTGGGCTGCCTGTCCAGGGGGACTAAATAATTAAAATCCTCTTGCGCATATGTCAATTACAGTTCCCTTTTCAGAGAATGTCAGGAGGTGATAGTTATGCCATTAATATGACTAGCTTCATTAAATTTCACAGCAGATCCTTCATTACAGCAGAACTAAAAATAATATGTCCCTTGCTTCATTAAATTTCACAGCAGATCCTTCATTACAGTAGAACTAGCAATACTATATCCTTTGACCATATGTCTCTGTCGATCCCCCCAGAGGCTCTTTCCAATTAAACCTCACGAATGGGATTTAGCAGATTAGACAGTTCCTTTACACCATACCAGACAAGTTATAAAAGGGGGGGGGGAGGGGGTATCCCCGGGGGGGAGGGGGGGATCGGGAAGGCACCCGACCCTACTCGGCTCAACTGAGCGTCTCACCCAACCTCAGAACCCACGCATTGAGCCCGCCTGGCTGCTCCGACTTCCTCTGCTGCTCTCTTCCTCCTCGTATGCAGCAGCTGTGTCTGAGCCCACAGGATCGCCGCTGTCACCGCCTGTTCACCTGCGTCCCAGGTGCGTCCTGGGTCTCGGGTCCTGACTTGGCTAAGGATCGTATTGTGCGGGGGTAAGTCTCCGGCTCCGGTCTTCAGGATGTCAGCCTCTCACGCTGTCATCCTCCGGTCGGCTGCTGGTTTCTTCGGATCCCCGCCGCTCGCTACCACGCGCCATGGAGCGCTCCGGCACCTCCCACCCACACCCACGTCACGTCACGTCCGCATCACGTGTCAACCTGGTAAATATACTTCTAAAGGTGATATTGATGTGAAATTTACACCACATGACGGTAACTAGGGATGAGCCGAACACCCCCCTTTTCGGTTCGCACCAGAACTTGCGAACACACCAAATGTTCGTGTGAACTTTAGAACCCTGTTAAAGTCTATGGGACTCGAACATTTGAAATCTAAAGTGCTAATTTTAAAGGCTAATATGCAAGTTATTGTCCTAAAAAGTGTTTGGGGACCTGGGTCCTGCCCCTGGGAACATGTATCAATGCAAAAAAAGTTTTAAAAACAGTCGTTTTTTCAGGAGCAGTGAATTTAATAATGCTAAAAGTGAAACAATAAAAGTGAAATATTCCTTTAAATTTCGTACCTAGGGGGGTGTGCAAAGTTAGCATGTGAAATAGCGCATGTTTCCTGTACTTAGAACTGTCCCTGCACAAAGTGTAATTTTTGAAAGAAAAAAATCATTTAAAACCGGACTTGCGGCTATAATGAATTGTCGGCTCCCAACAATTCAGAGAGGATTCATTCATAAAAAATAAAAAAAAGCTTGGGGGTCCCCCCAAATTCAATTACCAGGCCCTTCAGGTCTGGTATGGATATTAAGGGGAACCCCGCCATTCATTTAAAAAAAATGATGTGGGGTTCCCCCCCAAATATCTATTCCAGACCCTTCAGGTCTGGTGTGGATTTTAAGGGGAACTCCACCCCAATTTTTTTTTTAAAATGGCGTGGAGTTCCCCAAAAAATCCACACCAGACCCCTTATCTGAGCATGTTAACCTGGCCGGCCGCATAAAAGAGGGGGGACAGAGTGCGCCACCCCCTCTCCTGAACCGTACCAGGCCACATGCCCTCAAAATGGGGAGGATGTCCCCATGTTGATGGGGACAAGGGCCTCATCCCCACAACCCTTGCCCGGTGGTTGTGGGGGTCTGCGGGCGGGGGGCTTATCAGAATCTGGAAGACCCCTTTAACAAAGGGGACCCCCAGATCCTGCCCCCATATGAATTGGTAATGGTGTACGGTACCCCTACCATTTCACAAAGCAAGTGTAAATAGTTGTAAAAAACACACCTTAGAAAAAAGTCCTTTAATAATAAAAAAAATCCACTCGGTCCGGCTCCCTGCTCCAACGTTGTCTGTATCCAGCGATGGGTGTTTTCCTCTCCTGTCCAGCGATGAGAAGATCTTCAAAGCGCAGCATCGCCAGCCTCCTCTCTCCGCCGGACACAGCCCGGCGAATGACTCTGCCACCCGTCACGTGACCCCGCCCCCTCTGACGCAAGGGGAAAGCCAGGCTTCCCCAGTGATGTAGCAGAGGGTGTGTCAGAGGGGGCCCGGTCACGTGATGGGTGGCCCCGCCTCACCTATAAAAGAAATGTCACAGCTTCAGCAGCATCATTCGCTGGGCTGTGTCCGGCGGAGAGAGGAGGCCGGCGATGCTGCGCTTTGAAGATCTTCTCATTGCTGGACAGGAGAGGGGATCACCCATCGCTGGATACAGACAACGTTGGAGCGGGGAGCCGGACCGAGTGGATTACCACCGCTGGATTTATTTTTTATTTTTTTATTAATAAAGGACTTTTTTCTACGGTGTGTGTGTGTTTTTTACAACTATTTACACTTCCTTCGTGAAATGGTAGGGGTACAATGTACCCCATTACCAATTCACATAGGGGGGGCAGGATCTGGGGGTCCCCTTTGTTAAAGGGGTCTTCCAGATTCTGATAAGCCCCCCGCCCGCAGACCCCCACAACCACCGGGCAAGGGTTGTGGGGATGAGGCCCTTGTCCCTATCAACATGGGCACATCCTCCCTATGTTGAGGGCATGTGGCCTGGTACGGTTCAGGAGAGGGGGGCCACACTCTGTCCCCCCCTCTTTTCTGCGGCCGGCCAGGTTAACGTGCTCGGATAAGGGGTCTGGTGTGGATTTTTGGGGGAACTCCACGCCATTTTTTAAAAAATTTGGGGTGGAGTTCCCCTTAATATCCATACCAGATCTGAAGGGCCTAGTAATTGAATTTGGGCGGACCCCCACGCTTTTTTTTATTTTTTATGAATGAATCCTCTCTGAATTGCGGGGAGCCGACAATTCATTATAGCCGCAAGTCCGGTTTTAAATGACTTTTTTTCTTTCAGAAATTACACTTTGTGCAGGGACAGTTCTAAGTACTGGAAACATGCGCTATTTCC
Source organism: Rana temporaria (assembly GCF_905171775.1). Taxonomy (NCBI): domain Eukaryota; kingdom Metazoa; phylum Chordata; class Amphibia; order Anura; family Ranidae; genus Rana; species Rana temporaria. The sequence continues at coordinate 83,455,621 of NC_053495.1, read as the reverse complement.
CATGCTAACTTTACACCCCCCCCCCCCAGGTACGAAATTTAAAGGAATGATTCACCTTTATTGTTTCACTCTAAGCATTATTAAATTCACTGCTCCCAAAAATACGGCCGTCTTTAAAACTTTTTTTTGCATTGATACATGTCCCCTGGGGCAGGACCCAGGTCCCCAAACACTTTTTAGGACAATAACTTGCATATTAGCCTTTAAAATTGGTACTTTAGATTTCTCCCATAGACTTTAACAGGGTGTTCCGCGGCTTTTCGAATTTGCCGCGAACACCTCAAATTGTTTGTTGTTTGCCGAACAGGCGAACAGGCAATGTTCGAGTCGAACATGAGTTCGACTCGAACTCGAAGCTCATCCCTAACGGTAACAACCCATACATGCAAAGAAACCAAAACAAATAAATTCAAAAATTAAGTTATGTGTAATAAAATGTAATGACACAGGAAAAAAGGATTGAACACGCTAACGGAAATATATTTAAAACTTCGTACAAAATCCTTTTTTGGTAAATTTTGGCCAAAGGAAAAGAGTATATACAATGAGAATATCTGAAACAAAACAGAGAATTATACGTTTCATATATAATGGGGTATAAAAAGATGTGGACCAGCCAGACCCAACTAATAAAAGTGGGACACATCCCACTCAAAGTTGAGCCCCGAGGGGCGTCTGGAATTGAGAATAAAGATCCATCAGACTTCTTGCCTGCACAGTATGTTGAATTTATCTCCACCTCTGGCTGGTTTTGTGATTCTTTCTAGCCCTTGAATGACTAAACTAGAAGTATTTTTATGATGAGCAATGTTCCAATGCCGTGCGACATTGGTGGCATGGTCTTTATCGATGTCGTATAGATGATCATAGAGGCGATCCTTAAGCGGTTCTGCCCTTGACACATACCACTGGGTCTTTTCAGGTTTAGTCTTTGTTCATTATGTCATTTTTTGAAGAAAGATTTTTTCGGAGCATATATATTGCTTCCTTTTGTCTTCTTTTTATGTAAACATTACAATCATTATATACGTCCAATAATGACATGTAAGCCAGAAATCATAACCACACATATACCATTTTAATTAAAACATCGTATTTTTATTAGGGCTGTTACTGATCAAAATTTTTCTGTTCGATTAATCGTTTTTTTTTTATTGATTAATTGACTAATTTCGATTAATTATAACGCACATACAGATCCAACTACTTTTAGCTGATCTCCTTGCAGGCTGATTCCCAGTGCAGCTACCAACCACTGGAAAAATGGATAGCAGGATACAAAAAACACACAAAGGCAGCGCTCGATGGGAATAGCATTAAAACTTTTATAGTCTTCAAGTAGGTAACCAAATAAATATTGCACTGGAGATAAAATCGATGTAGCTACATAAACTGTAAAAATGGTGCGAGTAATACCAAACGGTACTAAAAGCAGTCATAAAAACATGTAGCTAAGTATGATACTGGTATAAAAATGTGTACAACGATACCACTGCTGAATCCAGATGAGGAGAGGTTAACATCAGTAGTCAGCATGTAGATGTCCTGTGAAGGGAACTATCACAACTCCCAGTGGATGGTTGTAGAATCCCAGGTTGATAGAGGGAAGTGATAGAGGGAAGTGTAACAGCCCTTGCTTGTGGCAGATAGTGAGGTCCCGCCGGCAAGCAGATATGAAGGCACAGCAAAGGAGCCCTTCAGATGGACACGGCAAACCCCGCCGGTGTCCGTGACGTTACTGGATCTCCGACGGAACTCCCTGAAGACCCAGAAGCCGGCGGAGAGGTGAGTACCAATCAAAAGAATTTTAATCGATCAAAAAGATTTTGATCAATCAAAAAATTTAAAGATTAATTGATTAATTAAAAGTTAATTTGCACAGCCCTAATTTTTATACATATAAATGTGTTTTGTTTGTTTTTAGACATACAAAGGGCTGCAGTCTTCAGAATTTCCACATTCTTTATCTATTGCCCATTTTACCCTATAGCCACATATGTCTACTTCACAATTTTTTCACAACGTCACACAAATTTATTATTATTCCTTTTATTTGTTGTTTTTTATTCGTCCTTTACACTGGTTATGACATATATGTGTCTCACACATGGGGTCTCTCCTTTTTTCCTTTCTCTTGTTTGGTCTCATCATCAAGGGATTGAGAAACAAGATATTTTTTTCATTCACAAATCTTTTCAATCTCATACACAGGAGCACCTCATGTGTGATACATCAAGGAAAATAGTGTTTCTTTGATTAATGATCACCTGGGAGTGTTTGGTGAAATGCCCCATTCACCTCTTTCCCTCCCCTATTTAAGCACATTTTGGTCATTTTTTCACTAGCTACGAGTAAGCATCACATGATGCGAAACATGTCAGCTCTTTTTTCCTAGTCCACTTCTTGTTTGACTGCATGAATTTTGGCTGTTTTTTCCATATGATATTTTGTTGTTTTTTCACGTTTTGAATAAAGACATAGGGCCAGATCCACAAAAACCTGGCGCAACTTAAAAAATCCCATTTAAGTTACACTGCCTTAAAATTTCTACCTAAGTGCCCGATCCACAAAGCACTTACCTAGAAATTTCAGGCTGTGTAACTTAAATCCGGCCGGCGCAAGGCGTTCCTATTCAAATGGGGCGAGTCCCATTTAAATGAGGCGCGCTCCCGCGCCGGCCGTACTGCGCATGCGCGAAGTTACGTTACGCCGAGTTTTGTGGATCGCGCCGGCTTAAAAAAGTTGCGTCGGGAAAAAAAAAAAAAATTGACAGCGTCGCTCGGCATGCATTCCTGAGGGAAAACTCCATGCCAATTTTCAAAGAAAAAACCGGCATGGGTTCCCCCCCCAGGAGCATACCAGGCCCTTAGGTCTGGTATGGGTTGTAAGGAGACCCCCCCTACGCCGAAAAATCGACGTAGGGGGTCCCCCTACAATCCATACCAGACCCGTATCCAAAGCACGCTACCCGGCCGGCCAGGAATGGGAGTGGGGACGAGCGAGCGCCCCCCCCTCCTGAGCCATACCAGGCCGCATGCCCTCAACATGGGGGGGTTGGGTGCTCTGGGGCAGGGGGGTGCACTTCGGGCCCCCCCACCCCAGAGCACCCTGTCCCCATGTTGATGAGGACAGGACCTCTTCCCGACAACCCTGGCCGTTGGTTGTCGGGGTCTGCGGGCGGGGTGCTTATCGGAATCTGGGAGTCCCCTCAAATAAGGGGGCCCCCAGATACCGGCCCCCCACCCTAAGTGAATGGATATGGGGTACATCGTACCCCTACCCATTCACCTGGAGGCAAAAAGTTAAAGTTATTAAACACACAACACAAGGGTTTTTAAAATCATTTATTAGTCTGCTCCAGAGGCCCCCCTGTCTACTTTAGCTCTAATACCAGGGGGGGCTTCTTCTTCCGCTCTCCGGGGGTCTTCTCCGCTCTCCGGGGGGGGGTTTCTTCTTCCGCTCTCCGGGGGGGGGTCTCTTCTTCCGCTCTCCGGGGGGGGGTCTTCGCCGCTCTCCGGGGGTCTTCTTCTATCTTCGCCGCTCTCCGCTGTTGACTCGGCGCACCCCGGTTCTTCTGCAGCTGTCCGGTGCCTTCTTCTTCAGCGCTGGCTGCCTGCTATCTTCGTGTGTTAGCTCAATTACTAGCAGGCAGCCAGCGCGGTCTTCTGTGACGTCATGTTCTTCTCTTCCCTTCTTCCGATGTTGACTCGACGCCTCTTCTCACTGCAATGATGGAAGCGTGCCTTGCATCCCATTTATATAGGCATCACCGTCCCATCATGCTCCGGTAGGTACCCACGTGGTGGGTGCACGTGGGTAGGCACCCACCACGTGGGTACCTACCGGAGCATGATGGGACGGTGATGCCTATATAAATGGGATGCAAGGCGCGCTTCCATCATTGCAGTGAGAAGAGGCGACGTGTCAACATCGGAAGAAGGGAGAAGAAGAACATGACGTCACAGAAGACCGCGTTGGCTGCCTGCTAGTAATTGAGCTAACACACGAAGATAGCAGGCAGCCAGTGCTGAAGGAGAAGGCACCGGACAGCTGCAGAAGAACCGGGGTGCGCCGAGTCAACAGCGGAGAGCGGCGAAGATAGAAGAAGACCCCCGGAGAGCGGAGAAGACCCCCCCGGAGAGCGGAAGAAGAAACCCCCCCCGGAGAGCGGAGAAGACCCCCGGAGAGCGGAAGAAGCCCTCCCTGGTATTAGAGCTAAAGAAGACAGGGGGGGCCTCCGTAGCAGTCTAATAAATGATTTTAAAAACCTTTGTGTTGTGTGTTTAATAACTTTAACTTTTTGCCTCCAGGTGAATGGGTAGGGGTACGATGTACCCCATATCCATTCACTTAGGGTGGGGGACCGGTATCTGGGGGCCCCCTTATTTGAGGGGACTCCCAGATTCCGATAAGCCCCCGCCCGCAGACCCCGACAACCAACGGCCAGGGTTGTCGGGAAGAGGTCCTGTCCTCATCAACATGGGGACAGGGTGCTCTGGGGTGGGGGGGCCCGCAGTGCGCCCCCCTGCCCCAGAGCACCCAACCCCCGAAGTTGAGGGCATGCAGCCTGGTACGGCTCAGGAGGGGGGGGGGGGCGCTCGCTCGTCCCCACTCCCATTCCTGGCCGGCCGGGTAGCGTGCTTTGGATACGGGTCTGGTATGGATTGTAGGGGGACCCCCTACGTCGATTTTTCGGCGTAGGGGGGGTCTCCTTACAACCCATAACAGACCTAAGGGCCTGGTATGCTCCTGGGGGGGGAACCCATGCCGGTTTTGATTTTACAAATTGCCGTGGAGTTCTCCCTCAGGAATGCATACCAAATGCCGTCGCTTGAATGGGCTTTTACATGGTGTTACTAACTTTACACTTTGTAAAACCAGCCCTAGTTTTACACTTGCAAACTAAAACTTACGGCGAAAAAACGAAGCTGAAAAGCTTTGTGGATCGCCCTGAGTGCTAATTTGCATACTAGAAGCGGCATTTCGACTCGAAATGCCCCCAGCGGCGGATGCGGTACTGCATCCTAATGCCGCGTACACACCATCACTTTATGTGATGAAAAAAAACGACACTTTCTGTGAAGTAAAAAATGACGTTTTTGAAACTTCAATTTTCAAAGACGAAGTTGCCTACACACCATCGTTTTCTCACAATGATCTTGCAAAGTGAGGTTACGTTCCACCACGTTTTACCATTGAAGCTTGCTTCATAAGTAGCTTCTGGGCATGCGTGGATGAAAAAACGTCTTAGAAAACAACGTTTTTTGCTACACACGGTCAATTTCTGTGAAGTAAAAAGTGCACTTTTGAAAAACGACACATAAAATTGAAGCATGCTTCAATTTTTTTTGGTCGTTTTTTACAAGACATAAAACGACGTTTTCCCCCACACACAGTCAATTAAAGTGACGTTTTTAAAAACGTCATTATTTTTCATCACATAAAGTGATGGTGTGTACGCGGCATAAGATTCGGCAGTGTAATTCAATTACATATGCCGGATCTTCTGCCTAACTTTGGAAAACTGCTTCTGTGGATCAGTTCCAAAGTTAGGACAAGGGATACGATGGAGTAACAGCAGTTACTCCGTCGTATCTCTTTTGTGGATCTGGCCCATAGTTTTTTGAGGAGTGCGGCGATCCAGGGTTTTTTCTTTAATTCCATGCTAATTGAGCACAGCCAGCACCCTTTTGGTTTGTTGGGACGGAAGCAACAGGGACTAATTGTTTTATAGAGCGGTATACTTTTCTTCACTATAATGACAGGTTCAAGACGCCTCCTCTACGGAGAAACTAGTCGCATGCATTGCTCAGGTGTGATTTTGGCCCATTCTTCCACACAGTCTTCAAATTTTAAAGGTTCTGTGGGCCTCGTCTATGAACTCTGATCTTTAGTTCTTTCCATAGATTTTCTTTTCTATTGGATTCAAGTCAGGTGATTGGCTGGGCCATTTTAGCAGCTTTATTATCTTTCTTTTGAAATGAACTGGGAGTTTCCTTGGCTTTGTGTTTGGGATCATTGTCTTGCTGAAATATCCACCCTCATTTCATCTTCATCATCCTGGTAGGGGGCAGCAGATTTTTATCAAGAATGTCTTGGTACAGTTTTCTATTCACCCTTCCTTCAACGATATGAAGTTTGCCTGTACCATATACTGAAAAACAGCCCCACACTATGATGTTCCCACCTCCAAACTTCACTCTTGGTATGATTTTTTTAGGGTGATGTGCAGTGCTATTTAACCTCCAAAAGTGGTTTGTATTATGGCATCCAAAGAGTTTAATTTTGGTCTAATATGACCAGACCATATTCTCCCAGGATTTCACAAGCTTGTTTAAATGTTGTGCAGCAAACTTTAAACAAGCTTCAACTTGATTTTTCTTCAGCAATGGAGTCTTGCGTGGTGAGCGTGCATATAGGCCATGGTGGCTGAGTGCATTACTTATTGTTTTCTTTGAAACAATTGTACCTGCTAATTCCATTTTTTTTCTGAAGCTCTCCGCAAGTGGTCCTTGGCTCTTGGACAACTCTTCTGATAATTCTTTTTCACTCCTGTCAGAAATCTTGCGAGGAGCACATGGTTGTGGCTGGATAATACAAAAATGGGACCAGGTGAACATAGGGTGAGGGCTGCTAGTGCCGTCTAACCCGTAAATGATCACCAGTCATGAAAGAGTTGACTAGGACTTTTCTGGGCACTGATAGTGTTAAATATTTTTTTTGTTAATCTTTTGTTGTGTAACAAAAGATTAACAAAAAAAATATTTATTAACATAAAAAACTGTACAATATTAAAAACATTTGAGCCAAACCCCACAAAAGAAAACAGCGTAGTAGATAACGGGAAACTGTCACATGTCTGTTAAAGTGGAGAAGGCCAAGACCTCGACCGGTTTTGCGGTGATACCGCTTCTTCAGGAGGATCTGTATGTTATACAATACAGTTTACAAAAACTAGCAACAATATATACAAACAAAGTAAATATACAGTTACAGTATTTTAACGTCATGAAAGCAGTCAATTGTCAAAAAGAAAATGTCTATCTGCTCACCAAATGGGATTCATGGACCAGGCTTCGGCTCAAATAAATACCCCCCGCAGCGAACGAGGGGGAATCATGTGACACACTCTAATAAAATAAATGGATTTATTTAGTGGTGCTAAATGACAAAATTAGTCTTATTAGGACCACCACGTGAGGGTATAGGCAGATTGGGGAAAGGGGGGAGGGGAAGGGAAAGGGGGAGGGATGAGGAAGGGGGAGTTGGAAAGGAAGGAAGGGGGGGAAAGGGGGACAGAGGAGGGACGGGGGAAAAGGCAGGGGAAGGGAAGGAGGAGGGACAATATTGAAAGAGGGGTAGATGAAAGGGGGGAAAAGAAGGAGAGGGAAAAAATATTGTCCCCCCCATATTGTCTTTCCTTGCCTTCTTTTTCATGTATGCCACACTTATGTTGCTGAGATTCCCCCTGTGGATGTCCTGTATTTGCCATTATGCTGTTCCACAGTGCTCTATGGGACTTCCTGTCCTCATGTTTCCTCTGTGTATATGTTCCTTTTCTCATATACTCAATCCATCAACGGCGATGTTTTAGAGGTTACTCCTCTAATGATATTCATAAATAAAATTATAAGTTCTCTTTCCCTTTGTAATTATGCTATTATACGATTGTCTGCAGCCTTTGTTATTGTTTACCTGCTCTACTTTTGTCATGTGACCTCAGCCGGGGCTCTCTGCTTCACCCTATTGGCGAACGAGTGTCCATCCTGGTCTGAAGCTCCAATGGCTTCAGACCAGGATGGACACATCCGAGCGGTGTGAGGCACGACACAGTTGGGGATCTCACATATAAACGGCTCTTCTGAGCTGTTCATGCGAGCTGTGACGGGGCTTTATATTGCGGGAGTCTAACTGAGGTAAGTTTTATCCTGCCTACCTCATATAAGCATTTTACATAGCACTATATCAGTGTTTTCCCTTTCTTCTTTTCTTTACCAGCAATTGGATTAGTTTGCGCCTATACCGGTGCCCTTGGTGACAGCCTTTCTCAACCCAATGCTGCACCATCTATCCTGCTAGTATGTTTACTCCTGCCGCAGTAATTGTAGTTTTGACCATTGTTATTTTGGAAAGAATCAATTTCCACCTTTGTGATTGTTTACACTACGGTGCAGGTTCCACTCTTTCCTCCTTCCCACCCCCCCTTCCTCAGTTTCCCTTTCCTAGCCCTCCTTTCCTTCTCTTCCCCTTTTGCCTTCCCCCCCATTTACCTTCCTCCGCTTGTTCTTCCTTTCCTTCCCCCTTCATAACCCCTCCCCTTCTAACTTTTCCCCTCTCCTTCCTTATTACCTCCCTCCCTCTCCCCCCCCTTTTTTTCCCATCCCCAGGTTTACCCCTTTTCCCCCCTCTTTTTCCCCCTCCCCTCCTTTCGTTCCCCCATTTCCCCTCCTCCCTCTCCATCCTCTTCCTTTCTCCCCCCTCCCCCCCTTTTTCCCCCTTCCAATATCGTCCCTCCTCCTTCCCTTCCCCTGCCCCCCTTTCCAACTCCCCCTTCCTCGTCCCTCCCCCCCTTTCCCCAATCTGCCTATACCCTCACATGGTGGTCCTAATAAGACTAATTTTGTCATTTAGCACCACTAAATAAATCCATTTATTTTATTAGTGTGTCACATGATTCCCCATCGTTCGGGGTATTTATTTGAGTTGAAGCCTGGTCCATGAATCCCATTTGGTGAGCAGATGGACATTTTCTTTTTGACAATTGATTGCTTTCATGACATTAAAATACTGTAACTGTATTTACTTTGTTTGTATATATTGTTGCTAGTTTTTGTAAACTGTATTGTATATCATACAGATCCTCCTGAAGAAGTGGTATCACCGTGAAACCAGCCGAGGTTTTGGCTTTCTCCACTTTAACAGACATGTGACGGTTTCCCATTAACTACTACGCTGTTTTCTTTTGTGGGGTTTGACTCAAATGTTTTTAATATTGTACAGTTTTTTATATTAATAAATATTTTTTATGTTAATCTTTTTTTGTGTTATCAGTGCCCAGAAAAGTCCTAGTCAACTCTTTCATGACTGGTGATCATTTACGGGTTAGACGGCACTAGCAGCCCTCACCCTATGTTCACCTGGTCCCATTTTTGTATTATTTATTCTGGATAATGGCACTTATTGTATTTATAACTTAATAGTTTTAACTGAGGCTATACTCAAAAATTGTGGGTGGATTATGGTGAAATTATGTTCTTTCAACTTCCGGATTATGGCCCTAACAGTGCTTCCTGGAACATTCAGAAGTTTGGAAATCCTTCTGTAACCAATGCCATTAGTATGTTTTGCAACAAAAATATTATGAAGGTCTTTTATGCTTTTACCCATCATGAGAGGTTTCTTGTGTGACACCTTGGTAATGAGACACCTTTTTTATAGGCCATCAGTTGACACTGAACCAGCTGATATTTATTTGCATTGACAAGGGGCAGGATTGCTTTCTAATTATTAATAGATTTCAGCTGGTGTCTTGGCTTTCCAGCCTTTTGCACCTTCCTTTGTTCATGTGTGTAATATTTTTTTTTCCTGTGTCATTCCATTTTATTACACATAACTTAATTTCTGAACTTATTTGTTTTGGTTTCTTTGTATGTATGAATTGCATGGGTTGTTACTAGGGTTGTCCCGATACCGATACTAGTATCGGTATCGGGACCGATTCCGAGTTTTTTCGGCGGTACTCAGACGCCGATACCCCGCCCCGATACACAAATAGAATACTTGACACCCCCTCGACCCCCCCCGCCGCCGACCGCCGCAACCGAAGCCGCAATCCGCCGCCGCGATCCGCCGCCATTACGCCGCATCCCCGCTACCGCTGACTGTGTAATACCGGCGGGAACATTACAGCTTTGAATCGCTGTAATGATTTGCGCATAGACACTCCCCCTTGCTCGGGTGAACTGTCCAATCCCGAGCAAGGGGGAGTGTCTATACGCAGCGCGGGGCCAATCATTACAGCGATTCAAAGCTGTAACGTTCCCGGCGTATTACACAGTCGGCGGCAGCGGGGATGCAGGTAAGTGGAACATGGCTGGATGAGGGGAGACGATGGCTGCATGGGGTGAGACGATGGCTGGATGGGGGCAGACGATGGCTGCATGGGGGGAGACGATGGCTGCATGGGGGGAGACGATGGCTGCATGGGGGGAGACGATGGCTGGATGGGGGGAGACGATGGCTGGATGGGGGGAGACGATGGCTGGATGGGGGGAGACATGGCTGGATGGGGGGAGACAATGGCTGCATGGGGGGATACATGGCTGGATGGGGGGAGACGATGGCTGGATGGGTGGAAGACGATGGCTGGATGGGGGGGAGACATGGCTGCATGGGGGGGATACATGGCTGCATCCCCCCCATGTATCGGTATTCGGTATCGGCGACTACTTGAAAAAAAGTATCGGTACTTGTACTCAGTCCTAAAAAAGTGGTATCGGGACAACCCTAGTTGTAACCATCATGTAGTGAAAATGTAATGTCAATAGAACCTTTAGAATTATATTTACCTAAAAAACTGTGATGTGTTCAATACTTATTTTACCCATTGTATAATCATTTTGTGATTCAATTATTATCAGCTAGATGGTGTGATGCTAATTTGACGTGGAAAGGTAACTTTTTCTAATACGTAGTGGGGTCACTACTGGCTTTCTACTTGTACTGATGTAGTGGGTCGATTAACAAGATTAGAATATCTAACTTTTACAATTAAGGTTTTAGACAATTAAATTTATTGAATATCTGCTTATTCTGCAGTGCATTTAAACTGCTTAACCATAACATAATCTTTATTTACCTTTTCTGTAGGTACTTACATTCTTAGGTCAGAATGGATCACACAATGACCTTGGGTATGTTAAGCCCCATACACACATGCCAAGTGCCAGAAAACATCTGCCGGTTCAATAACAAACAGCAGACATTTGGCCAGTTTATGTCGGACGAGCATGCTGGACAACCAGCAGTCAACTTACTCCCAATCAGTGTTCTCAGCCAATGGTAGAGAATGCTGACTGAAGTGTTCTGGCATGGGGGGGCATCTCCCTGTCAGAACACATCAGCTCATTGGGGAAGATAATTGTATTAACTTTGGATCGTTAGTACGGTGGCTCCGTCCGAGCTGGAAGTCTTTTTTCATTCAACCCAGCCAAAAAAAAATATTAGTGTGTAACAGGCAAGTTCTCCCTACAGCCGCAAACAGCCAATTGTTAATAACTTTCATGTGGACTTGAATGTGTATCTTTATCCACAATCTTGTTTCGTTAAAATAACAGGTCTTTAGTATACTTAAATAAAATAACAAAAACAGATATTCATTATATTTTTTCACACAACTTTCACCCAGGATTCACAATTTGTTTCTAACTGTGTAGTTTTGGCATAAAAGCATAAAGCATAAAAGCTTGTGTTAAAACATTTATAAATGGACCACCATATGCTCCAGACAAAACAGTTCACGGATTTGCTATGTAAATATATGTCTATGCATAGGAGAAATAACAAATTATGTAATTTCAACAATAAATATCTGCTAACCTGACAGAACATACTGGAAATGCCATGTTATTTGTAAGCTGTTGTCAGCAAAAAAAATTAGTGCATGTGGCAACTGTCCAAACCAGTGAAATGATGCCTTTATTTTGGAAGCCTAAAGCTGCACAAGTAATTTTTGATAGCTCAACTGTAATATTAACCCTTTCACTACCAGGTCTGTACGCTGTACCGACCTATAGAACTGCCTGCATGTGGCCAAGTCCGTATGCCGTACAACCTATATTCTTCCTGATATAAGCCCATGGTCACTTCAGTGACATAAACTTATATCAGAAATGTTCAGCAGACTCTGCTGAACAAAACAATAGCTCCAGTTATCCAGCTAAAATGACACCCCCCCCCTCTCCGCTACCACCTGCTGTTTCCTCCCCTCTTGCACTACCTCAAATGATTATTCGGTCCCCCCCCCCACACGGTCCTCTGCCTTTTACATCTACCTCCTTAGCATCAGCGCCTCCCCTGCCAACATGGATCATTGCAATTGCTGGCTACCTCCGCTGCCATTCCCGCCGGCAACTGCACAGTTAAACTGGCATTAAACAATGCCCCCCCTCTGGCAACCCCTTCAGTGCCCCCCTCACTCACCAATCCCCGGCAGCCCCTCCATGCAGCTCTGCAAGCGGGCATTCCCCACAGCTGCTGCCTGGCAGATTGGTGAGTGCAGTGTGGTGTCAGGATGGAAAGCAGGGGGGGGGGGGGCTGTTAAACATGTGTTTACCATCCCCCTTCCTTTCCTATGTGAACATAGTGAGCGTTTGGTACCGATCGCTCCTGTGTTCAGCTGTCATGGTGGCATAGTAAACAGTGTAATGAATGAATGAGAGCCGATATGCAGAGGCTTCCATCCATAAATATTGCAGCTGAGCCTGCAGAGAAAGGGACTGAACTGTTCAGTCCCTTTTCTCTGTCTTAAAAAACAAAGAGACATTAGAGGTTTGTTTAGACCCCCTGATGTCTCTCCAAAGACCCCCCCCCCCCATCCGCTGATGGGGAGATCAGGTGAAAATGGACCGCCTGTCCATTTTCATCTGATCTGCTAGACAGATGGAAAATAGGACCACCATCCATCTGTTTTTTGAAGGCAGTATTGAATAGCAGCGGATGTCACCGCTGAAACACGCTGCTCCTCCATAGGGGAGACTGGAGGGTCTGATCAGGTCTGCCTGAAAACCGACAGGTGGACCTGATCGGAGAGCCTGTGTGAAAGGGCCATAAGGGTAAATTTAGACAGGCGTCTAAATCGCCCTTGCCTCTGAAGCCCACGGCTTCCTTCCAGAGGCTACTGACAGGCGGTGAGGAAACTATGTGATACCTTCTCACCACCTGTTTTAATGCCATTTTTGTTCACAAGTGCGCTGCAACTGCATGACCCCCCCCCCCCCCCCCTCCAAACCGTCTAAACAAAGCCTAAGGCCTTGTTCACACAAGGCATACCACTACAGGGCCGTATTTAGCTGCAGAGGGATGCAAAGGTGTTCCATGCATCCCCATGCAGGCATTTCCATTGATGTCAATTGGGACACAGCAGCTGCAAGGATACAGCCAACTGTTCCCAACTTGTGGGTGCATGTCCCTGAACTCACACTGTCTGCTTTTGGGTCCATACGCCTACACCCACATGGATGTCAGATCTGTACTTGCAGCTGCTGTGTCCTATTTGACATGAATATGATTACCTACACAGGGATGCACAGAATACCTGTGTATCCCCTTGCAGGTAAACACGGCCCTCCATGAGGGTACGCTTTAGCACACCCCACTGAACAAGGACTTAGTAAGAATTTAGCAGGAATTACGTAAGCTATATTGTGTTTATGTGTGCAAATAAGGAATTTAGGGCCAGATCCACAACCAGCGGGCGCAACGTAACTTTTGTGATTTAAGTTACACCGCCGCAAATTGTCCAAGTTAGTGCCCGATCCACAAAGCACTTACCTGGAAATTTGCGGCGCTGTATCCTAAATCAGTCCGGCGCAAGGCGGGCCAATTCAAATGGGGCGAGTCCCATTTAAATTAGGCGCGCTCCCGCGCCGGACGTACTGCGCATGCTCCCAACGCTATTTTCCCGACGTGCTTTGCGTTACGTTGCGCCGAGTTTTGTGAATCGCGACGGGTAAAAGAGATGCGGCGGGAAAAAAAATGTTTAAAAAAAAAATTTCCAGCGACGTGGGAAAGACGGGTATACTTTTACATGGTGTACTAACTTTACACTTTGTAAAAGCAGCCCTATCTTTGCGACGGCAAACTAACACTTACGGCAACTTCACGAAGGGAAAAACCTTTGTGGATCTCCGTAAGTGCTAATTTGCATACCCGACGCTGGTTTACGACGAGAAATGCCCCCAGCGGCGGCCGCGGTACTGCATCCTAAGATCCGACAGTGTAAAACAATTACACATGTCGGATCTTAGGGATATCTATGCGTAACTGATTCTATGAATCAGCCGCATAGATAGAAACAGGGATACGACGGCGTATCAGCAGATACGCCGTCGTAACCCTTTTGTGGATCTGGCCCTTAGTGTTTTGTTTTTTGAAAATCTGGATTTGATAAACATTTGCGCAAAAAATGCAGGGCCTTAAAAATCAGTAGCACCTCCTTTTTTTCTACTGGTCATATGCTTTCAGAAAATAGATGGTTTTGGGGGTCTTTCACAAATTCTGAATGCTGTTAGGAAAAAATGAAAACCTTTAGATTTTTAGAGGAATTTGGATATTTAAATTTTTCTATAAGTTAGATTTTAACCATTTTGCAAAAAGGCCAATGTAAAAATTACAAATACTTGGTATTTATTAACTCCATACAGGTTAAGTAAATGGTGAGACCCAAATGATAAAGAGCCATAGGCTGCTTGAGGCCCAAGGGCGTCAATAAACATAGGTCAAGGGGAAGAGAGTTGGGACTTTCACGGCACTGATAGGAGACCAAGTAGGTATAAAAAACAAAATTTATTTACTCCATACAGGTTAAGCTTTTATATTTAGTTGGAATTTAGCGGGAATTTTGTAAAATGAGCTGTGCTTTTATCTACTAATAATAGTTTTAGTGTATGTTTTGGAAAAATATTGTTCTAATAAACATTTGCGCAAATAACGCAGGGCCTAAAAAAATCAGTACCACCTTTATTTTATTCCAGAGGTCATATGCTTTCATAAAATATTTGGTTTGGGCGGTGCTTTACAAACTCTGAAAGCTGTAAGTGAACAATGAAAACCCCCAGATTTTTAGAGAAAGTTTTGGGTACATTCGATTTTCACCATTTTGCAAAAAGGCGCAATTTAAAATGTACAAATATTTGTTATTTATTAACTCAACACAGGATAAGCTTTTATATTTAACATGAATTTTGACAAATTGTGTGCTTTTATCTGCTAATAATGGTTTTAGTGTATTTTTAGCAACAATATTGTTTTGATAAACATTTCCGAAAATACTGCGGGGACTAAAAAATCTGTAGCACCTTATTTTTATTCTAGAGGTCATATGCTTTCAGAAAATATATGGTTTTGGGGGTCTTTCACAAATTCTGAAAGCTATAAAAGGGAAAAATTAAAACCTTCAGATTTTTTGAGAAATTGGGATATTTAAGGCCTCGTACACACACGATAGGTTAAACAGAGGACAACGGTCTGATGGTCAAAACCGATCGTGTGTGGGCCCCATAGGTTATTTAACCATCGGTTAAAAAAAACCCAACTTGCTTTAAATTTAACTGATGGATTCCTAACCGATAGGTCAAAACTGATCGTTAGTAGGCACAACCATCGGTTAAAAATCCATGCATGCTCAGAATCAAGTCGCAAAGAGTTTGAGTATAGCCTCAGATTGGTTTAATGGGAAAAATTGTTGATGTACCATCATCCGAAATTAGTTAGGAAATAAAGGGACACCAGGAATAGAGGGGTAGTGGCTGCTAGTACCACAGACTCACACAGACTATTACCTAGTAAAGATGTGTATCAATGGACTTTCTCGGTACTGATAACATGAGTCGATATAATAAAAAATTACATTTATTATACATAACAACATACAATGTTCCGTAAATAAAACAAGGCTAGGACTAACAACCCCACATAGAGATACAGAAGATGTTATTGCAAAACGGAAGGAGCCGTGAGGTATAGCAGATGTGAGGGGGAGTCCTAGAAGAACCTCTACCGGTTTCGCGGTGAACCGCTTCTTCAGGAGGAATGGTCTGTGCAATAAACAATACATTTGTCAAGACTAGCAATACATAAAACATAAGAAACAATTAAAACATTAGGGAAGTCAAAAAATGACACATTGTAATGTAATTACACATTGTAATCTTCTATTAATGATTTTAGTGGATTCTTAGTAAAAATATTTTTTGATAAACATCTGCGCAAATATCATGGGACCTTAAAAATCAGTAGCACCGTTTTTATTCTACTAGTCATGTGCGTAAAAGTGGGTGTAAAAAATTAGCACAGGGCCTGGCAGTAAAAGAGTTAAATCAGCTAGTTATTACCTGCTAAAAGTACCGGCTGATTGCCGACAGATGAAACCAATAGCTCATTATGGTGAAAGCTACCCAAGTACCATGTAATTAAAGCATTGTGTAATCATATGAAATGAAAGCGCTAAGGCATGCCATTTGTGTAGTTTACACCATAAGTAGTCATGTGTTCCATCTGTATAGCGATCAACTGCAATCCTTAGTGAATAACCCTTAATAAATTTAGTAATGGGAAACAACTAGTAAAATTGTCTATTCAGCTTTAAGGTTTAACACTGCAAATGTATGTATTATATAAATGTAAATACAATTTTACTTCTGATTGGCTCCAGGACATAAAATGTGATACTTGCAGACTTACCATGAGCAACAGTATCTCAAAGATGTTAAAAATGATCACACAAAAGTACATATTCCAGTAGCATAAAAAATAATAAATAAATAAGATTTTGTACAAGATGTGTGCAGTTATTCGTTGTTTGGCGGTAGGACTGTCTACAACAGGGGTCCTCAAACTTTTTAAACAGAAGGCCGGTTCACTGTCCCTCAGACCGTTCGAGGGCCGGACTTTAAAAAAAAACTATAAACAATTTCCTATGCACACTGCACATATGTTATTTTGAGCCCACCCTCACCGTTATTTCAAGCCATCATTGCAAGCCCACCCTCAACTCCGTTTCAAATTCAAGCCCCTCACGATCATTGCAACCCTCCCCCTTCATCATTATAAGCCCCTCATTGCAAGCCCCCCCCTCAAAATCATTAATTGCCAACCGATCATGATCATTGCAAGCCCCCCCCCACCTCACCATCATTACATCTACATCCTCATCATCATCAGCCCCTCATTGCAACCCCCCCTCACCATTGCAAACCCCCCCCCACCTTCATCATTACATCATCAGCCCCTCACCATTATCATTACATCATCATTTCATCATCATCAGCCCCCCTGACCATCGCAAGCCCCCCCCCCCCCCCTCACCATCGTAAGCCCCTCACAGCCTTTCTCCTTACTGTGCCAAACTGCTGTCACAGTCCCGCTGTGTCACGAAGCTCAGTGTTGGCAACAGTTCTGGAGCGCTGTGATAAATGTCCCTCCCTCCTCCTCCTCCTAGACCAGCTTGTGTGATAGACAGAACACTGGCTCTATCACACAAGCTAGTCTAGGAGGAGGAGGGGGACATTTATCACAGCGCGCCCTAACTGTTAACACTGTGATCTCTGTGACACAGCAGGATCGCTGTGTTACAACCTGCCGTGTAACCGGCGTTGCCTTTCAGGGTCTGGTGGGCCGGTTAAAAGTCCTCCGCGGGCCGCATGTGGCCCGTAGTTTGAGGACCTCTGGTCTACAATAACCTTTTTTCTTGCACCTTGTTATAGTACAATATAATACGTATAGAAGCTGACCATAGAGGCTGCATCTCCACATTAACAAAGTTGTTTATCTTGTGTGCTCTAGTCTTGGCATTGGGATATGATTATAGAGGGAAGAATTAACTTCCCTTTTTGCTTTTCTATACACTGTGTGCTTAAAAGCAATTCAAAAATTATATATGATATAATTTACAGTCTCACAATGTTTAAGAGTCGGTTCACACTGGGGCGACTTGGGATCCGACTTGAGGTCGCCTCAAGTCGTCCCAAGTCGCGCTGTAGAGAAAAACAATGTAAGTGAATGGGAGCGGTGTTAATACACACTACTCAAATCGCTTTGACTTCAGAAGAGGTTCCCGTACTACTTCAATCCGACTTGTAGGCGATTTGTACCCATTGATTTCAATGGAAGTCGCCTCCAAGTCTGATCACTGTCTTAACTGAAGCAACTTTCCAGGAAGATAACATACATTTCTCAGGCAAACCTCTCCCTCCCCTAGAGCTGATTGTTTTTTGATTGGCCACTGGAAAGTCTCCTGTCCTGGAGACGACTTCAAGTCGTGTTGTAAATCGCCCCAGATCGCCCTGTGGTTCATGCTCAAGTCGTGTTGGAGTTGCCTCTGAAAGTCGCGCTGGAAGTCGTGTCTCCCCAGTGTGAACCGACTCTTAGGGTATGCAAGGTGTTAGTTTGTATTCTTGTCTAACTCTACTGTATTATGAAAAATTAGCTACGTCAACAGAAAAGGACTGCTAAATATGTAATAATTTTTCATTTTTTGGGTACTAAATAAAAGATGTTATCATTACTAAACAGTAATACCTTAGTTTGAGAATAACTTGGTTTGAGAGAATTTTGCAAGATGAGCAAAAACGTTTTAATAAATTGTGACTTGATATACAAGCAGTGTCATGTCACAACTGAGTATAAAAGATAAGAAAGGCACCTCTAAGTGTAGCAATACAGTTACATTTAATGAAGGTACAATATTTGGCAACATATTGCTACACTTAGAGGCGCCTCTCTTCTCTTTTTTACTCTGTAGCTCCTTCTGGATTTTACTTCTAATCCCATTGTGGAGGTTTCCATTTGAGTATGGACATTTTATGGTTACACAACCTGGTCACATTGTCATAATCTATTTATATGGACTATAAACTGAAGGACCTATGAATAAATGGTTGTGGAACGAATCATTTGATATACAAGTGCCTTGGATTACAAGCATGTTTCTGGAACGAATTATGCTCGCAATCCAAGGTTTTACTGTAATTATATTTAGCTTAAAATGAAAATTCACATTTTTACCAAAGAAAATAAGCTCACTGATATTTTCCATGTACTTGAAGGTTTTATTTGTTTAGATATTTACTTTATTTTACTCCAGACTACTATCAATTTGATTTTCTCATGTGAGTCTGTATGTGCAATCCTTTCAGAGTCTAGTATTATGTGGGCAGGACTTTAATGGAAAAAAAAAGAAAAAAAGAAGACTTTCTTTGCAAACACTGCCTGCAGCCTGCCTCCTCTAAAAGCAGCTGTAAACTGCACTGGGAATAACTGACTGCCACAGACTATTTTCCCCTGTATGTCCAGGTTATCAACCTAATATATGGACATACTGTAAAAAAAAATGCAAGCCCAACAAGATTGTGTTTAAGTCCATAAAATATGTAAATCCCTTTATAACAAGTACTGTTTTGCATTTATATATTAGCCAACGGCAATGTTGTTATAATATTTAAATCAGATGCAGGCTGGACCATACATAATTTAGACGCCTACAGACACTTAATATGTCTCTGTATGTTTTGTAGGTTTGGTACCAACCTGTCCACACATTGCCCGTGCCCAAAAACAACTGTGGCCGCATGTAATGGTTATGTTTTACTACATACTATCATTAGTAAAATTGTATTTTTACTATGTGGACAATATAGAGCAGCCACTATAGTTATTAACAGCACCACATGTCCCTAAAATGTTTCAGTTGTCCATAAAATAATAAACAAAACAAAAAAAAAAGTTGGTAACCGTGACCCCTCACAGCAAACAATAGAATTTGAAAAAGTAGGGATGAACCATGAGGACAATGTAGAATGTACAAATGTAACATGAAAGGAAGGAAACATAAAATAGGAACAAATAGTGTATCAACCAGCAGATCAGAGCTGGCCACACACCATCAGCTTTAATAACCTAGATCTACAAAATGTCATACAATTGTGTGGGATTTTCTGACTGACTGGATAGAATTTATAAAGATAATTTAGAAAACCCCAAATATTATACAGTTGCTGATACATTCAGTTTAAATTGACAATATGGCTGATTTACTAAAACTGCAGAGGCCACACTGTGGTGCGGCTGTGCATGGCAGCCAATCGGCTTCTAACTTCAGCTTGTTCAATTAGGCTTTGACAAAAAAAATATGGAAGCTGATTGGTTTCTATACAGAGCTGCACTCGCCAGTTTTAGTAAATCAACCCTAGTGTCTGTTGATAGCCCTTTACCCAGCACAGCGTATTCACCTCCTGCCCACTGGTGCAGCTAGGGTGAGCTCTCCTGGATAATGTAATTAATCCCCACCATGTGACACTGTATGGAACTGGCGATTGGCTGTTCAGGCCTGAGTACTGTCACTTGGGGGGGGGGATACACATGCTCCCCCATGCATGAAAGCCCTGCTCCATTACAGGAGCAGAGCAAGGAAGTGGTGAAGGACGGGTGAGTAGACTTCACAGGGAGCTGGCCAATAGCAGGGTCTCTTTAAATGTCTGATAAGAGCCCTACATCTGCTCATCTAAGTACTCTCCCATGAGCTGAGCTTTCCTTGCATCCAGGAAATGTAATACAGTAAAACCTTGGTTTGAGAGCGTTTTGCAAGACAAGCAAAATGATTTAATAAATTTTGCTTTGATATACAAGCGATGTGTTGATATAAGAGTAGCGTCATGTCACAACAGAGTATAAAAGAGAAGAGAGGAGCCTCTAAGTGTAGCAATATTGTTACATTTAATGAAGGTACAACATTTAGCAACGTATTGCTACACTTAGAGGTGCCTCTCTTTGCTTTTATACCCTGTAAAAAAAAAAGCATTAATATACAAGTGCTTTGGATTACAAGCATGTTTCTGGAACGAATTATGCTCGCAATCCAAGGTTTTACTGTATACAAAAATCATATGCCTAAAAATACTAAATTACCCAGAGACTGTTTATGGGGGGGACTTTTGCTTGTGTTACAGTTCATATGACCTTTGCAGTAATAAGGCGTACAAATAAATTAGAAAAACATGTTATTTCACATAAAAAAAAAACACAACATGACCATTTTTAAAGTTTTACATTTTTATTTATCACGCCTTTGATGAAAAAAGAATGCCGAAGTTATCATATAGTAAAGCAGAAAACGAATTTTAAAATGAGGTACCATTTTTAAAACACATTTTCTACGTTAGGAAACAAACAAAGTACATTTTTCCGCTTTTCGTTAATAGTATCATAATAGGGCCGCAAGACAATAATAATGGCCATGGCATTTGCCCCATGAGGGTAGGTAGGTGCCCCTCGCAGAAAGAATGCAGCCTGCTATCAGCATTCACACTGCTTCTGCAAATGTTGTTCTCTGCTTCACCCCACCAACTGGTGAGGCACACGTGATAAGGAGGAGCTACTTACCTTTCTACCCCGTCAGACCATTTTGCTTCACATTTAAATGCTCTCAACGCATAAACGTAAAGGCCGTCTTGAAAGGGCAGCAAAATGGGGGCGTTGCTAATCGTCAGTCGGCAGTATTTTTCCATAAGCTGCTCATTTGCATAACGCTGGGCACGTGATCGTGGGTCTAGAAGTGGGCGGAGCGGTCGGCGTTCGCGTTTGAATGCCGGAGCTGGAGGAGCCGAGGGAAGAAGGGCTCGTAGGAAGGTTGTTCTGCAACAGCGGCGAGAAAACGCTTCGTTTTCGGTTCCGGTGGATCTCCCGTTTAGTGGTTCAGCCAACATCAGCAAAGGTAAATTTTCTAGCGTCGCCGTTTTAATTGCACTATATCGTGATATAAGCGCGATGTTATCGTATTCTTCGGTGTACTCAAGATGGCGCCCGCTGTGGGAAGGAAAGAAAATGGTGCGCAGCGCCCTCTCCCTTTCACAGGAGGTAGGTGGGGCTTCTGGTAAAATGAGCACGTGACTCCTTGTTAAACGCTGCTGCATTGTTTGTCCCGTTGTGCATGCGTTAGCTGGCAGGCACAGCCGCCATTTTCTAGCAGCACGTTGTGAATAGTTAAGTAGGGGGCGGGAATAATTTCAGCAGATTTTTTTTTTTTTTTCATTATTTATTTATAGCTGGTATCCGACAGTAGTTTTCTGGATGCCATTCATAAAGTCAAGGGTAATGTTTTGCGTTTCTCATTGCTTGAGAGCTCCATTTGTAACGGTAACCTTTGCATTGAACTAATATATGTAAAGCTGCAGGTGCCTCGTGTGTTCCTTTATTGCCCACTAGGCCTTGCTTTGATTGGGTACAAGTTGTTTCCAATCAGTAAAATGTATTTTGTTTAGAGTCACCACTTTATTTTTATCAGTAAGTAAGCACTGTTTCTGTTGTGGGTGGGGATAGCCTGCCACACAGGATCTCCTGGGCTCAACTTCTCGTTGCCATGGAGATCCACTCTACATATTGTGGCTGTCAGTGTCCCTTCTGTGCTGCCCTTACACTTTTTAGTACTGGAACTCTTCATTAGCTTACAATTGCAACAATCTTTTGCCATGGAGACGTTTCAAGCAACCAAATGATCAGGATTGCAGTGGAAATGTCGAATCCTCTGCAGTACAAGTTGGAGGGCATTCTTTTACACTTTAGTCACATTTTGTGGCAACACCAGCTACTTCATTAGTGAAGATTCATTCTGAATGACACCCTGATGCACCTTGCTGATAGAGATGCGCTGCAGCACAACATGCAGTGCCATGCGCTTTTTTTGGGGGGGGGGGGGTGGCTTTTGAAGTACGTTGGCAGCTCATTACACAAAAAAAGTATGTGCACCCTTATAGTTAGGTGTGAAACCTAGCCTTTTTCTTAAAGGGGTTGTAAAGGTTCGTTTTTTATTTTCTAAATAGATTCCTTCAGCTAGTGCATTGTTGGTTCACTTACCTTTTCCTTTGATTTCCCTTCTAAATGTTTTTTTTCTTTGTCTGAATTTCTCACTTCCTGTTCCTCCTCAGTAAGGTGTTTAGTAAGCTGTTCTAAATGACTTTCCACCGCTCGGATGATGGTGGAAAGCTTACTGAGGAGAAACAGGAAGTAAGAAATTCAAACAGAAAAAAAAATATTTAGAAGTGAAATCAAAGGAAAGGGTAAGTGAACCAACAATGCACTAGCTTAAAGGAACCAATTTAGAAAATAAAAGACAAACCTTTTACAGCCCCTTTAAGGCTGTATTAAACCCAAAGACTAAAATGTAATATTGCTGTTTACTAATCATTAAAGTGGATTTAAACCCTCATATACCCAGTGAAGGGAACAGCCTCAGATGTTACAGAGCTGAAACAAATCCTTCTACATAAGTTTTACATGTATGTCTGCTGTCCTGTCTTCAGCTTTATATATTATTTTTTGTGTTGGGTAATTTTGTGTTGGGTAATTTTCTCTTCCTGTTCAGCACTACAGCGAAGCCTGGGCATACAGCCAAGACAATACGAGAAAAAGGGTGACCGCTCCGATGACCAAAGAACTCTCTCACCAAATCCAAAACCCTGGGTGCCGACAATGCAATGCAAAAATTGATGAGGAAGACTAGGACAACCGCACTCCAAAAAAGTGTTCCTTTTTAATAAAATAGGTCACAAAACTGACATGTCACAGCAGAGATTAGAAAAACACAGCTGACGCGTTTCACACTGTCATGCAGTGCTTAATCATAGCTAATTAACCACTTAAGCCCCGGACCAATATGCTGGCTAAAGACCCAAGGTGTTTTTACAGTTCGGGACTGCGTCGCTTTAACAGACAATTGCGCGGTCTAGCGACGTGGCTCCCAAACAAAATTGGCGTCTTTTTTCCCCCACAAATAGAGCTTTCTTTTGGTGGTATTTGATCACATCTGCGGTTTTTAGTTTTTGCGCTATAAACAAAAATAGAGCGACAATTTTGAAAAAAATGCAATATTTTTTACTTTTTGCAATAATAAATATCCCCCAAAAACATATATAATTTTTTTTTTCCCTCAGTTTAGGCCGATACGTATTCTTCTACCTATTTTGGTAAAAAAAATCGCAATCGTTTATCGGTTGGTTTGCGCAAAATTTATAGCGTTTACAAAATAGGGGATAGTTTTATTGCATTTTTATTTTTTTTACTACTAATGGCGGCGATCAGCGATTTTTTTTCGTGACTGCGACATTATGGCGGACACTTCGGACAATTTTGACACATTTTTGGGACCATTGTCATTTTCACAGCAAAAAATGCATTTAAATTGCATTCTTTATTGTGAAAATGACAGTTGCAGTTTGGGAGGTAACCACAGGGCGCGCTGTAGGAGTTGGGGTTCACTTTGTGAGTGTTTACAACTGTAGGGGGGTGTGGCTGTAGGTGTGACGTCATCGATCGTGTCTCTCCTATAAAGGGGATGACGCGATTGATACGCCGCCACAGTGAAGCACGAGGAAGCCGTGTTTACACACGGCTCTCCCCATTCTTCAGCTCCGGGGACCGATCGCCGCACTCGAGTGGCGATCGGGTCCGCGAGCTTCGGACCGGGTCGCGGGAGAGCGCTGCGCGCCCGCGACCCACGGCTGGGTACAAGTACAGGACGTATATATATATACACACACACACACGTGCTTGTGCCCAGCCATGCCATTCTGCCGACGTATATGTGCAGGAGGCGGTCCGGAAGTGGTTAAGCACTGTATGACAGTGTGAAACGCGTCAGCTGTGTTTTTCTAATCTCTGCTGTGACATGTCAGTTTTGTGACCTATTTTATTAAAAAGGAACGCTTTTTTGGAGTGCGGCTGTCCTAGTCTTACTCCATCAATTTTTGCATACAGCCAAGACAGCTGTAAAAGATAGATGGCCGCACTCCAAAAACCGTACAGGTTGTCTTTTATTAAATGAACAGCAGATACATCACCAGATCAAAACAGGAACAGGGGAACAGCTGACGTTTCGCACAAAATCAGTGCTTATTCATGGACAGCTGATTGGAGGAAAGGCGCGCACATACCCCTCTCCTCATAGGTAGAGACTTTCAGAACTCTTTGTTGAATAGTTCAGCACTCTGCTAATCTATAGCATCCTCCCCAACACAAAACTCTAGCCGCTTTTATCATCTGTGATGGAGGAGCTGTCAGGAGTTACCAGGCTGATAGCGGTCTCCTGCTCCAGTCTTCTGTTATGGGACATGGTGCTTTGAACAGAGATAAAACTCTGCTCAAATTTCATGAATCGGGTTTACATCCACTTTTAATGTGATGGCTGCATTTGTTTGCTTTTCAGGCTTGGTGACCTGGCCAGTAACACACTTCTGTCTTAGACTGTCTCCAATTTGAATGGTAGAGCCAACTGGGAAGTGGATAGTGTTGCATGCACTGGCCGATTTAAGTGGACTAGACCAGGGGTTTCCAAACTTTCTTTACAAAGGGCCAGTATACTGTCCTCCAGACTTGGTGGGAGGGGGTGCGCCAGACTGAGGCCAGTGGGAGTAGATAATGCCCCATTGTTGTCACTGTTAGGAATAGTGCACCATTGTTGTCCTTTGGAGGAATTCTCATATGCCTAATTGTTGGTGGCAGGGGGATGGATCGTGCCCCATCGACTTCAGTGGAAACAATGATGCCCCTTTGTTGTCATTGGGAGGAATTGTGCCACTTTGTGTGATTGCAAGGACATATGCACAATTGTTGGCATGAATTGGATGACACATGCCCAGTTCATGTCAGTGGATGAATGAGTGTCCCAAGGCCCAGATAAAAGCAAGCAAATTGCCACAGTTTGGATACCACTGTACTAGGGGTGCTGAATTTAATCGATGCATCGCGATTCGGGGGTCCCCAATGCGGCATCAATGCATGTGACTCAAATAATCAATGTTGGGTGCCGTCATCCTGACTTGCCCCTCCTGGGAGAGCACTCTGAGCGTGTCTATTCAAATACCCGTTTTGTAATAAATGCCTTTTATAATCCATTAAGTGGCCACCGCTGCATGTGCTTTTTAAAATATACAGCGTTTCATACCTGCATTTATGTCTTTATACAGTGTATATTCTGCTCATGTGACTGTTCGCTCCGGCTCACGTTTCTCCTGACGTCAGCCCCCACCCGCCTCTCTTCTGATCTGATGGCTACAGTCGGTGGGTGGGGCTGAGAACTCCCACTGACATCAGGAGAGGGAACGTGAGGTGAGAGGCGAGCCAGACCGGACAGTCACATGAGCGGAATATACAATTCTACAAAGACAGAAATGCAGGTATGAGAAGCTGCATATATTTTAAAAAGCATATACCGCGGTGGCCACTTAATGGATTATAACAGCATTTGTTACAAAACTGGTATTTAACAGCAGTATGCTTTCACCTCCTACACGTGCTCTGTGTTGACATTTCCCCAGCTTTCCCGTTTGCACATTCCACTGTTGGAGAAATTTCAGCACAGACAGTACAGGGCTGTTTGCTGTGGATTCTAATACTCCTGACCTCCCACCAGCCACATGCGTATATTCCTGTACCCCAGGGTTTGACAAATTTGCTTGGAATCTAGGAGCCAGCTAAAACAGTTAGGAGCCAGAAAACGTGCCCCGTCTAGACGAGCTTGCACGCAGAAGCGAACACTTACGTGAGTAGCACCCGCATATGTAAACGGTATTCAAACCACACATGTGAGGTATCGCCGCGATCGTTAGAGCGAGGGCAATAATTCAAGCTCTAGACCTCCTCTGTATCTCAAAATATGCAACATGTAGAATTTTTTTTTAAACGTCGCCTATGGAGATTTTAAAGGGTAAAAGTTTGTCGGCATTCCACCAGCGGACGCAATTTTGAAGCGTGACTTGTTGGGTATCAATTTACTCGGCGTAACATTATCTTTCACAATATAAAAAAAATTGGGACAACTTTACCGTTTTATTTTTTTAATTAAAAAAAGTGTATTTCTTTCCCCAAAAAAGTGCGCTTTAAGACTGCTGCGCAAATACGGCGTAACAAAGTATTGCAACGATTGCCATTTTATTCTCAAGGGTGTTAGAATAAAAAAAAATATGTGTGTATGTATGGGGGGGTTCTAATTAGAGGGAAGGAGATGGCAGTAAAAATTTACACATTAGAACTGGTTTTACTTGTAATGCCAACGGCCACCACCAGATGGCGCCAGGTCACAGATCCTGTGCATCCGTGCACCCCCACCACGCGATTGCAGCGGGCACGCGACGGCCGGTAATTGAGGCCGCAGCCTTGTAGGCCATAAAGCCGCAGCCTCAAGGTCAGAATTTCTTGTCGCAATAGCGACCAGGTGCCCGGATTTTGTCAAACCCTGTAGTGCACCGGATTAGTGCACTCTTTAAAGCTGAGTTCCACCATTTTTTAGTTTATTAAAAGTCAGCAGCTACAAAAAGTGTAGCTGCTGACTTTTATTAAACCGACACTTATCTGTCCCACAGTCCACCGATGCAGCCGCATGGAGCCCCGCACCTTTCCCCACTCCTTTCCTCAATGCCATCATATCTATTGTGGGCACCCAGCCATTATAGCTTACGGCCTTATGGCCAGGCTTGCACTGTGCTCTGCCATTGGCCAGTCAATCTTCTGGAACTTGTGTTGTGTCCCAGAAGATCGCTGTCAGAGATGGGCCACCTAGGGCGAGAGGAGGAGTCACCTAGGCGGCCAGGAGAGAAAGTCTCACTAAAAAGGGGACACCCCCCCCCCATAAAAATGGCACGTCAGGTTGAGAGGAGTGCTTAAAGCGGATGTGCCACGGGAAAATAATATTAAAAGCCAGCAGCTACAAATACTGCAGCTGCTGTTTTTTAATATTAGGACACTTACCTGTCCTGGAGTCCAGCGCCGATCGCAGCAGAGCACGAGCGATCGCTCGTCTCTCTGCTGCTCCCCCCGCCATCCACGCTCAGGGAACCAGGAAGTGAAGCGCTGCGGCTTCACTGCCCGGTTCCCTACGGCGCATGCGCGAGTCACGCCGCGCCAGCCGATTGGCTCCCACTGTGTGCTGGGAGCCGAGTGTTCCCAGCACACAACGGGCGACAGACGGGATGTGACGGAATGCCCGTCTTTTGCCTGTAGCGTCTGGCCGGAAGTGGGTGCAAATACCTGTCTTTAGACAGGTATCTGCACCCCCCTCCCCCCTGAAAGGTGTCAAATGTGACACCGGAGGGGGGGGGGTTCCGATCAGCGGGACTCCACTTTAGGGTGGAGAACCGCTTTAAAGTGGAAGTTCCACCTTTGGGTGGAACTCCACTTTAAGAGGGAGTGAGGTTATTTTTATTTCAAAGCAGAGTTCAGTAAAAAAAAAAAAAAATTGTTAAAAGTCAGCAGCTACAAAAAAAAGTATCTTCTGACTTTTAGTAAAGATACTCTCCTGTCCCACAATTCAGCGACGTGGCCACTTAAACCCTCCATTCTGTCCATGGCGCTGGCAATACTACTGTGGGCATCTGGCTGACAGCTTGCAGCTTCACAGCCAGGTGCGCATGTCTCACTGCGCTGTCCTGCAAAGCTGGGCAATCTTCTGGGACCTGTGATGTGTCTCAGAAGATTGCAGGGAGGAAGGGCTGCCCAAGCGGAAGTGAGAGCTCGTCGGTAATCGTGATGCATCGCGGAATCTAATCGCTGACCAGATAATCGTAATCGAATCGTGAGACCAGTGATGATACACTGTACTAGTCTAACAAATTAAAGCCAAACTCCAGCTAATGCGTGACTTTTTTAAACATTTATAGTAATTGTATTTTTCTTTTGTGAGACATGTTTTATATAAATAAAAGCTGACTTTTGGAAGCACACCTGTCGGTGTTAAATAAATGGTTTGTCTCAACACTCTAGCTGCAACTTATGCTCTACAGCTTTGCCACTTTCCGGAGCAGTGTTGATAAGGAACATAGCGTGATACACTGAGGACATGCTGCTAGGGAACAGTCTGCTGAAACGCCGAACAGGCGCATTTTAGCAGGACGACGGCAGCCCATTTCTCCGGCTGATCTCCACTCGCCTTATGGAGCTTGAGGAAGATGGAGCACCCGCTCGGATTGAACCAGCGGCAGCCTCCAGGTCCCATACTGCCTCCAAGGTAAGCCCTTGTCTGTGATTATACAGCAGGGGACTTTTTTTTTTTGTGTATGGCTCTTTGCCATACACTCTTGTGGCTCTTGTTTGTGCTTTTTTTTTTTTTTTTTTTTTTTTTTTTTTTTTTTGTAGGCCAAATCGGTGAAAAAGAAATGTGGAAACTGCAGGGCCAGGCTTTCTGATGGATATAAAAAACTATTTTGTGAGGGTTGTATTCCATCTAGGGCTAGGTCAGAGACTGCCTATTTGAAAGAGTTAATGCTATGAAGGAGGTTGTAGCCTCCTTCCGGTCTTTTAATGGCGGAGTAGCAGGGCTGGGACTTTCCTCATCTAGTTCCATAGCTCAAGAGCCTTCAGCCTCAGCTAGACCCCTTCCTCTGTCAATGTCCGAGACCATTGGTTCGCACTATACTTCTGATCTGGAAGAAGGGGAGAACCCCCGCAGAGGAGGAGGCGGGTAGCTCGAAGTATCTTTCTAGTGGAGGATATTGACAAACTTTTAAAGTCAGTAAATACCTCGGAGCAGATTGAGATGCCACAGCAAATCCAATCTGTACAGGATTGGTATAGGGGTATAGACAGGTATAGGGGTCTACAGAGGCGGAAATCAAGAACTTTTCCGGTACACCAGTCACTTGGGGATATGATTCTTTCAGAGTGGAAGTCTAAAGGGCACAAAAGATTTCCTTTTCAGTCTGCGTTTGAGGAGACTTTCTTTAAATGTTCTAGGCTTGATGCCCCCATGTTACAGGTATCCAAGAGGTCAGACCTGTTCTTTGAAGACTTGGGGGTCCTTAAAGAGCAAATGGACAGGAAGGCCGACTCCTTGCTGTGTAAGGCCTGGGATGCTTCAGCTTTATCCTTGGGTTAAGCTATAGCATCCACCTGTGTGGCTAGGAATTTGGACGTATGGGTTCAGTGTCTGGATGATCTTCTTTCATCCGACACCCCCAAAGAGGAGATTAGGGAGTCTCTCCCACTCATTGCCAAATCAGTGGTCTTCTTGGCTGATGCAGCTGCAGTCTGCATGAAAGCTGAAGCTAGGTCTTCTGCTCTCATTAATTCAGCCAGACGGGCTATCTTGGGAGGGGGACCTTGCCTCCAAGAACAAACTCTGCGGCATTCCCTTTGAAAGCAATGCTCTTATTCGGTTCCTTCTTGGTGGAGATCCTAGCTTGTTTCTCTGAGAAGAGTAAATGATTCCCTTCTCAAAAGAATGAGCCACAGAATGAAAGGCATTTTTGCAGTTTCCAGAACAAGGTTCATTTTAAAACCAACAGGCGAAGAAAAAAGTGGTCTTTTAATAAAGATAAGCAAAAGAGGGGGTCTCTTTGCTCCTTTAGCCCCTTCCAAGAATCCCCAGCTCCTTTAGCCCCTTCCAAGAATCCCCAGTGACGCCAGAATAGGGGTAGGGAGAAGGTTGTCCCACTTCGTCAAAGAATGGGCAGAGATATCTGACAATTCCTTTATTCTTCAGACATTGGAGAGGGGGTTACAGGTTGGAATTCCAGATCCCCCCCCCCCCCCCCGAGGTTTTTGCCAAGAGACGGCAAGCCATGTTAAATCTAGTTTCCACGTGGGAAACGGAGGGGGTTATATCTCCTGTTCCGTACAATTAAAAATTCTAGGGATTTTATTATTGCGTCTTTCTGGTTCAAAAAGCCTCAGGCGGCTTGCGTATGGTCATCAATTTAGGCATCCTGAACACATTTATTCTCTACAGATGTTTCCAGATGGAAAACATTTATTCTGTTAATCTATTGTGGCCAGAGGTCTTCATGGTAACCCTGGATCTTCAGGACGTTTATCTTCATGTTCCAATCTGCCAAAGCCACCGAAGGTTCCTCACATTTGCGATTCTCATGGACAACGGGCCGAGTCATTGGCAGTTCAATGCCCTTCCTTTTGGTCTCTCGGCAGCACCCAGAATTTTTACAAAGATGGCCCAAGTCATGGCCTTTTCTTTATCGTACACCACGGGACCGAGTCTAAGTCATTACATAGTGGGCTGTATAGTTCACCAAAGGAGATTGGACACTGGCACAACCAATGAAGACAGGCTCTCCTCTATATAACCCCTCCCATAAGAGAAGTACCTCAGTTTTTTTGGCAGAGTCTAAGGTGAAGGGCACGAAAAGGATGTGCTAGTGCTAGTCTGTGCACAGGCGCCGTGAAGAGCCGAGTCCTACTCCGGCTATTTTCGGGAAGCGTGACGCACCATAGCCGTCCGTCAATCGTGTTCCCCTCTTCATAGGAACGCCTACTCCCCGCGGGGAGTCTGAAACAAAACTAATGGATTAAACTGTGAGTACCGCGCAAAAAAATAAAATAAAGGCATACTGTAGCTCACGCTAGTATGCTGGATGGCATGGTAGAAACTTGTTTTTTAGGCTGAACCTCCGCTTTAAATACACACAAGTATTCTGGCAGATTCTTTTTACAAGGCCCAGGGAAGAGGTCTCCTTTAAGTAGGAACCCATATCCATGAAGGTTGGCACAATACTACCCACCGTGAGGGGTGAAGATTGGTACTGTCTGATCTCAGCAGTCCTGCGGTGTGGATACGGTAAGTGGGGGGGAAAAAAGTCTAAGTCTTAAACACTTAAAGGATCACTAAAGGAATTTTTTTTTTTTTTTTTTTTTTTTTAGCTAAATGGCTTCCTTTACCTTACTGCAGTACTGGTTTCATGTCCTCATTGTTCGTTTTTGCTTTGAAGTAGCTGTAATTCTGCTGTGATCTCCACACTTCCTGCTTGTCTGGCTCCTTATGAAAAAACTCATGGGAGCTTCTCACTGTGGTCTAAGCTGTGTGTCTAAAACTCCTCAGAACCAATGAGATTCATTTTAAAAACAAAACACTGCCCTGGATTTGTTTGTTTTTGTTCTGTGGGTCTCTTTACTTCACATAAACATGAAACCAGTTTAAAACCAAAAGTGAAACTAGAGGCACACTATATGATGGAATTTAATCTATTAATCATTTTTAAAAGGAATCAGCTAAAGGGGAGGTTCACCCTAAAAACGACATTCCCTTATTACACTGCCCACCCACATTACAATACGATAATGCCTATTACTTTTTTTTTTTTGATGCTGTACATACCTTCGTACAGCTATTCACCCGTGGCTTCCGGGTTGCGAGTCCCGCAGGAGTGGGCGTTCCTAACATGGTGGTGATTGACGTTTTAACAAAAAACTAGCCCCCCCCCCGTCGCGTAAGCCACGTCACGATTGGCAAAAGGAGCCGAACGGCGAGTCGGCGCTATACTGCGCATCGCCGTTCGGCTCCTTTCGCCAATCGTGACGCGGCTTACGCGACAGGGGGAGCGAGTTTTTTGTCAAAACGTCAATCACCACCATGTTAGGAACGCCCACTCCCGCGGGACTCGCAACCCGGAAGCCACGGGTGAATAGCTGTACGAAGGTAATAGGCATAATCGTATTGTAATGTGGGGGGGCAGTGTAATAAGGAAAAGTCGTTTTTAGGGTGAACCTCCCCTTTAACTTTTATGTCTCTATACCCTGTACCCTTAAGAACTTTCCCTTTTTTTTGAGTTTGCTGTCTTGCCTGAAACCACCACTAGAGGGAGTAAAGAGTTGGAGTTCCATTCACCATGTCA
Organism: Rana temporaria; assembly: GCF_905171775.1. Taxonomy (NCBI): domain Eukaryota; kingdom Metazoa; phylum Chordata; class Amphibia; order Anura; family Ranidae; genus Rana; species Rana temporaria. The sequence goes on along the minus strand of NC_053495.1, from coordinate 83,423,237 downwards.
GGAACGTAAGCTCAGTGCATCAGCACTTCCTCTGCTGCAAGCAGATGTGTGGGTCTCTTCCAGGAGTGGATGTCTTCCATGAGGCAGGTCAGAGCAGAAGCTCACACTGTTGCCTCTTTCCCCATAGGCGCACGCGGAGGGCGCGCCGCTCTGCTGCGCATGTGCAGAAGAGACAGCAGCCTGGGGGCACGTGAGTTTTCTACGTGGTTGGATTACAGGCACTTAAAGGCACCTACTCAGCATCAGACTTTGTGATAGTTACTGTATGTAGATTGCTGAACTAGCACAGTAGTGTATGCACTGTCTTTGTACCTCTGCTTTTGGCTTAAGAATGTCTTTCTGGAGAGGCAGATCAGGGACTAAGACAAAAAACCACCTCCTAAAACGGGGAGCTCTAACCATTCTAGCCAGGTACCATCCTCTCCTGAGGAACCAGTAGCACCTGTACAGGATGAGCCTTTGCCTTTGTCAGGAATAGCAGCCTCTCCTGTTGTACCAGGTCCTGCTTATGTCACTGAGGACACTTTGGCAGCAGCTCTAGACAATTTGGAAGGGAGAGCCGCTACATTAATCGCTAAATCCATAAAAAAGGATAAAAAGCGAAGCAGGTCCCCTTTTGTTGCTCTAGATCCCTCTTCAAAAATATCTGATGAGGATGTGGCGCCTTTAGAGGATAAGGATGAGGAGCAATTGGGTGGATCAGAGGAACCTTTTTCTGCTTCCCAGGTTTAAAAAAAATGCAGATGCAATGTTATGCTGAAGCTGTATGTTCCACATTCAAGTTGCCCTCTGTGGGGTTAACTGAATCGCCTGTCTCCTCCCTGGGTGCTTTAAAATCCCCACAAGCTGCATGCTCCTTCCCGGTTCATCCTTTATTGGAAAATCTTATTTATGCCGACTGGCAACATCCAGATAAATGTTCTCCTCCTATGGAGGAAAAGTTTACTAAAAATAGAAGCTACCTGCGGTAGATGCAGCCATTTCCTGTGTAAACAAAAACCTAACTTGTCCTGTAGACGATGCTCAGGTGTTTAAAGATTTTTTTTGAAAAGAAGTTAGAATCTTTACTTAAATCTTCCTTTTTGGCGGTGGGCGCTGTGGCGGCTGTTGTCAGGTCCTAAAGGCACAGGTAAAACAAGGGCTCAAGGATCTTCCTCCAGACCAGCTTAAGCTTTGGAAGAACCTACCTAAAGCCTTATGTTTCATGGTCGATGCCATGAGAGATTCTATCCAACAGGCATCCTGCCTCACGCTCAAACTGGTACACATGTGCAGAATCCTTTGGTTAAAGCATTGGTCAGCGGAAGCTCCTTTTTAAGGGGGGGAACAACTCTATGGGGATGATCTGCATAAATACATCCAGAAAATCTCAAGTGTTAAGACTACACTTTTGCCACCTAGAAAAAAGAAAAACGCCCATGTTTTAAAAGGTCCCTTTCTCCGGTCCCAGGGACCTCTGCTTCAAGACAGTGGTGGCGGCATTCAGTCAACCACAAAGCCTAAGACCCAGTATCAGACCCAGGGTCGCAAAAAGCTGTGGGTCCGAAAGACCGGTAAACAGAACCCTAAAGATTTCTTATGAAGGGGCACCCCCGCTCAGCCGAGTGGGGAGATGGCTTCGGCAGTTTCCAAGGTATACCTAGGATACAAAATAGAATTCCGGGAAATCCCACCTTATCGTTTCCTAAACTCAAATGTCTCCAGAGAACCATTAAAAAGAGAACTTCTTCCAAGCAGTGGATCACTTGCTGTCCCAGCGGGGTAATCAAAAAGTCCCCCCTAAAGGAACAAGGCACGGGGTTCTATTCAAACTTTTTTGTGGTTCTGAAGCCAAACAGACGTCAGACCCATTCTGCATCTAAAAGCCCTAAATTGGTTTCAAAACATTTGTCATTTCTGAATGGAAACCAATTCGATCAGTGCTTTTCACCCTACAGGGCGGAGAATTCTATGGCCTATTCATCCCGCTCACCAAAAGTTCCTAAGGTTCACTGTAGAACACCGCTGCTATCAGTTTGTGGCTCTACCTTTTTGGCTTGACTACGGCACCTCGCGTGTTTTCAAAGGTTCTGGCCCCACTTCTAGCAAATCTAAGGATGCAGGGCATATCAGTGACGTCTTATCTGGACGATCTACTTCTGGTAGAACAGTCAGTGGGACTGTTAAACCACAGCATACTCGGCACAGTAAAATACCTAGAGTGTCTAGGTTGGATCCTAAACTTCCAGAAGTCCTCTCTACAGCCCCAGAAAAGGGTAGAATATTTGGGCATGGTCTTGGACACAACCCAATCCAAATTTTTTATTTTTTTTCCTTCCGGAGCCAAAGATCAAATTCTTAAAGGATCTGGTCCACATGGTCAGGGCAAAGGGAAAAACATAAATTCGTCTTTGCATGAAGTTGTTGGGGGAGGGGGGGGGGAATGGTGGCCTCTTCCGAGGCCATTCCATATGCCCAGTTTCATTCAAGGCTACTTCAGAACAGTATCCTTGACTGCCTGGAACAAAGATCCAGGCCTTGGATTGGCTGATGCACCTGTCCTCAGAGGTGTGCCAAAACCTCAGTTGGTGGTTAAACACCAGGAATTTGCGTGCAGGGAAATCCTTTCTTCCAGTCACTTGGAAAGTGGTGTCTACGGATGCCAGCCTGTTGGGCTGGGGGCAGGGCATTCTGGAAGAAGCCTCAGCCCAGGGAACTTGGTCCTAATGTGAGAAAGGCCTCCTATCAACATTTTGAAGATTTGAGCAGTACACCTAGCCCTCAGAACCTGGACACACAGATTACAGGGTCATCCAGTTCGGATTCAATCCGACGATGCTACTGCTGTGGCTTGCGTCAATCACCAAGGAAGCACCAGGAGTCGGAATTCTCCAGAGGTGAACAAGATTTTAACATGGGCAGAAACTCGTATTCCTTGCATTTCTGCGATCTCCATCCCAGGAGTGGAGAATTGGCAAGTGGATTACCTGAGCTGCCAGCAATTGTTGCCGGGGCAATGGTCTTTCCACCCCTGACATTTTTCAGAATATATGCCAGAAATGGGGAACCCCGGATGTAGACCTGTTCACTTCCAGGTTCAACAGGAAATTAGACAGTTTTTGTATCAAGGACAGTAGATCCTCTATCCTACAGAACAGATGCACTTATGATTCTCTGGGTTCAGTTTTCCCTGGTCTATGCATTCCCTCCAGTTCCGCTCTTAGACTTTGCAAGATCGAAGAAGGAATACCAGTTCTCTTTGTGGCCCTGAATTGGCCCAGAGGTTCCTGGTACACAAAGATCGTAAGGATGGCGATGGATTCTTCCACTTCCAAGACCTGTTATCACAAGGTCCAGTGTTCCATCCTTCCTTACAAAAGCTAAATTTGACGGCCTGGCTGTTGAAATGTACATACTGAAGAAACGGGGCCTCTCGGGTCCAGTTCTTTCCACTCTAATGCTAGGAAGCCTGCCTCCAGGCTCATTTATTATAGCACCTGGAAGGTATATGTTTTCTGGTGTGAATCAAGAGGGTGGCCTTCTGTTAATTGGGGGTAGCTATGAAACTAGCCCTGAGTACCTTAAGGGTCAAATCTCAGCTCTATCAATTTTCTTTCAGAGACCTTTGGCATCTCATTCCCTAGTCGGGGCATTCATTCAGGGAGTGTTGTGGGTAAATCCACCAGTCAAACCTCCCTTGTGCCCCTGTAATTTGAATCTAGTTGTGTCAGGCCTGCAGAAGCAGCCCTTTGAACCTATTCGTCATATTCCATTGATTGTCAAGTCGGAAGTTGGCTTTTTTGGTTGCTATCTACTCTGCTAGGAGATTTTTCTGAACTACCAGCTCTTTCCTGTAAAGAGCCTTATTTAGTTTGTCACAAAGACAAAATTGTATTACGGCCCCAACCTACTTTTCTTCCTAAAGTGGTCTCGCTGTTCCATTTAAATGAAGATATGGTTTTTGCCTTCCTTTCTTCCTGAACCACAGTCAGTGGGGGAAAAATTATTGCACTCTCAGTCTAGATGTTGTGAGAGCAATAAAGGTTTATCTGCAAGCAAACTGCTCAGATATGTAAAACTGATGTTTTTTTGTTTATCCTGCCAGATGGTCCCAAAAAGGGCCAGGCAGCATTGAAATCGACCCATTTTATAAATGGATTTGACAAGTGATTGTTCAAACTTATGGTTTAAGGAATACAATTCCTTTTTTTCCAGTTTAAGGCGCACTCGATCAGGGCGATAAGTGCTTCATGGGCAGTGCATCAGGTTTCAATGGCTCAGATCTGTAAAGCCCTGTACACACGATCCGAAAATCGTCCGACAAATGCCGCTTTCGTAACGATCGTACGATAATCAGATCGTTGGTACAGAGCTTTCCGAGAGCCGATCAGGACAGTTCATCTGAGATTCGGACATGCACAGAATTTTTTTTTTCGTACGATGCCAAATCGTATGATATTACAGCTGTCCGAAATATCATATCATTTTATTATTATGCCGTACGAGAATTTTCGTGACTTTAGTAAACTCATCAGAGTCGACGTGAGATTAGCATACAAAAAAAGTGGACGATCATTCGTTCGAAAATCGGATCGTGCGTACCAGGCATAAAGCTGCAGCTTGGTCTTCAGTCCATACATTTACCAAATTCTACCCTAATAGATGTCAGAGGACATGAGGATGCCGCCTTCAGGTGTAGTGTGCTGCAGGCAGCGGTTAAGGGCCTCTTGTCCAATGGTGGTCTGTTTGATGTGTCTCCCTCCCCTCATATTGAGCATTGCTCTGGGACGTACCACTATGTAATGACTTAGACTCTGTCCTGTGGTGTACAATAAAGAAAATGGGGAGTTTTAATAAACGCTTACCTGTAAAATCCTATTCTGTGTCCATTAATGTACTCCAAGAGGTCCCGCCCCTCTTTCTGGATTGCGTATTGCTTTGCTACAAAACTGAGGTACTTCCATTATGGGAGGAGTTATATAGAGGGGAGCCTGTCTTCATTGGTTGTGCCAGTGTCCAATCACCTTTGGTGAACTATACATCCCACTATGTAATGACTTGGACTCTGTCACATGGTGTAATCAAAGAAAAGGATTTTACAGGTAAGCTGTTTTTAAATCCTATTTTTTTTTTTTCAGGTGGAAAGTGTATCGATCATCCCATATCTGGACGATTTTCTGATCTTTGCCCGAGACAGAGGCCCTTATCTGGGATCTGCAGTTGGTCTTGCAGACATTTCAGAAACTGGGGGTGGAAAGTCAATCAACAGTCTTGTCTGGTGCCCTCCCAGAGCATTCTTTTTCTGGGTTATCTAATGGTGGTCATCAACCCTGTCTTCAGGGCCCACTAACAGGCCAGGTTTGCAAGATAACTGAAATGCATCACAGGTAATATAATTTGATGCTCAGTGATTGCAGTAAATCTAGTCTGCATCTCCCCAAGGCAATACATAAAACCTGGTCTGTTAGTGGTCCCTGAGGACAGGGTTGATGACCACTGATCTAATACTGTTGCCCAGAAGATTTTTCTTCCAGAGGAGAACATTTTGAAACTTCTCTCCGCGCAGGCCGCTCCTCAAATTTCAGGGAACTACTAGCTGTGGGGGAAAGCTCTTTTGGCTCTTCAAGAGAGGGTCTGTTCAAAGAAACCTATTGGTTTTCTCAGACAATGCCACAACGGTGGTGTACCTGAACAAGCAAGGGGGCACTCGTTCAGAGTCACTTCGAACTCTGACACAGCAGATTCTGTCCTGGGGTAGTCCACACCAGGGGATCAGTCCATCAGCGTATTCTCTATCTGAGCAGAGTGAGCGTCGGTTCCAGCTGTTGGGAGCTGCATCAAGGCACGTTCTGGGAAATTGTGCCAAGATGGGGTCTTCCTACAGTGGATCTTTTTGCCTCCAGTCTCAACAGAAAACTGCCAGTGTTCTCACTGGAGAGAGAGAGACGGGGTCCTTGGACAGATGCTCTCTCCTTCCTGTGGGATTTCACTCTGGCCTACGCCTTCCCTTCTTTTTTCCTCTTACCTCCTGGTAGTTCAGAAAATTATTTGGGATCGGGCAGAAGTGGGTCCGATTGCCCCCTGGTGGCCCAGGAGGAGTTGGGTTTTCCTCTCTGAAGGCCCTCTCTGTTGATCTTCCCTGGCCCCCTACCAGATCGGAAGGATCCACTCCATCAGGGGCCAGTGTTGCATCCAACCCCTTAGACCTTCCATTTGACGGCCTGGAGGCTGAGCGGCGCATCTTGCAGTTGAGAGGGTGTTTAGAGAAAGTTATTCGAACTATCCTGGACAGCCACAAGTTGGTCACAAGGAGAATCTATGGGAAAGTTTGGAAAACATTTATTCCCTGGCAAAGGAAATCCGGATTAGATTCTTTCCACTCCCTGTATATTTGATTTTGTGCACAAAGAAATAGAAAGGACCATCTGTCGGCACCCTTGGGGTTCAGGTTGCAGCCCGGTCTGTGTTTTCAGACAAGAGACTAGCGGAAGATCATTTAGTCAGGAGGTTCCTTTCAGCCAGATCTAGACATGCTCCCAGGGTCGTCAAACATGTGCCTCATTGGGATCTGTCATTAGTGTTAAATGCTCGAACAACGGCTCCTTTTGAGCCTTTGCACAAGGCTTCCCTGAAATTTCCTTCCTTTTGGCTATTATGTCAGGGAGAAGGCTTTCTGATCTGCAGTCCTCTTCCTGTAAAGACCCCTTCCTGAGGATTCTAGAGCAGTGGTCATCAACCCTGTCCTGCAGGGCCCACTAACAGGCCAGGTTTTATTTATTACCTTGGGGAGATGCAGTGTAGAATACTGCAATCACTGAGGAGCAAATGATATCAGCTGTGATGTATTTCAGTTATCTTGCAAACCTGGCCTGTTAGTGGGCCCTGCAGGACAAGGTTGATGACCACTGCTCTAGAGGACAGGGTATTGATTAGGCCTGAGTATCTAACTTTCATAGGTCCCAGGGAGTAGTCCGGCCTAGTTTCTCTACCTCTCCCAGGAATGCGGAGGAAAGATTTAGTCTTCTAGACGTAAAGAGATGTCTTCTGCTTTACCTAGAGAAATCCAGTGGGTTTTGGAGTTCCTCACAGCTGTTAGTATTGTTCAGTGGCCCCAGGAAGGGGTCCAAAGCGTCTTAAAAGCTCTATTGCTAGGTGGATTAGGGAAGCTATTTGTGAAGCATACAAAGCGTCAGGTTGTATCCCTCCTAGAATTTTAGGGCTCCTTCAATGAGATCCATGGCTATGTCATTGGCAGAAAGAGCGGGGGCATCATGGGAAGTAATTTCTAAAGCTGCCGTCTGGTCCTCTCATGTATTTGTCAAACATGGCATTCAGATGCTTTCCAGGTAGGACCTCCTTTTGTAGGAAAGTGCTTCAGTCTGTTGTCCCTCCCTAAGGTATAGAATCTCAAGTAGCTGTCCTGGAAGGTGAGTGGGGGAAAACCCCTGTTAGACTTGCGGTAACAGTATTTCCGGGAACCTTTAAGGACAGCGTCTTTATTCCCACCCTATTCTACTTTCACCTGGTGGTGGTGTTTTTTTATGTTTCTATGTTTTTTTTTTTTTTTTTTTCTCCTCTGCCGAGTGCAATTTGGTGGAGGTTTGTTTGCTTGATCTTTCTCAACAACTGAGGGTCGAAGGAAAGGGAGGGGCCTTTTAAATTGTATCTGATTTTGTGTTTCCTGTCGAGGCTGTCAAAAAAATCTAGTGTCAATCATCTTTGACTCTGCCTACACATGTCATGTTCAATAAAGACTTGGCCATAAAACAGTTTACATTTTTTATTTTTTAATAATTTGAATTTATCTTCTGACATGTTTTTTTTTTTAGTCATGTGACTAGCACAGCACCAATCACGGCTGGCCAGACACTCGTGCTGTATACTAAAGGGTTTAAAGCGGGGTTCCAACCACAATTAGCATTTTTTTAAATGTATGTCCTTTCATCATGCGTTTTTATGATATAAATCCGGTCACTTACAACTTTTCAATCCGCCGCCGCTCCGCATAGTTATTCAAAAAAGATAGTTTATAAACTGTCCACACCGTTGTCATTTTGCTTGTGGGCATTGTGAAGCCCACAAGCACTTCTTGGATGGGGAGTTATTATGGGATAGCGCACTGCATCCTGGGAAATGACACATTTCCCAGGAGCATTAGCGTGCTGAGGAGCTGAGGGAGATGTCAGAATCTTAGGTGATTCCGAAGGCAGATTTTGTGGGACCGCATAGCAACAGGCATTTCCAGGTGAGTAAATTTTTTTTTTTTTTTCTTTTTTAGGTCTAATGAGCACAATGAGAAAACATTTTTGGCATGGAAACTCCACTTTAATACTCTGTATTGTGTAAAGTCTGTTTTATCCTGTATGCATAGTTCCTCCCTAACACAAGCAGAGTATCTGCCCTGCACATGCTCGGTTGTCTTTTCATGCTGTAGAGCACATTTACTTGTCAATATCATGTAACCTGGCTAGCTCTGATCAACATCACACATATGAGCATGTATAAAGGCTGCAGTGGGAATCTCCTCCTTTCTGAACTCTCAGCACTGGAGAAACTGGTTTATTATGTAACATGGTATACAGGTCATCCAAAAAGGTATATAGTGGCAGTAATTTAATGTAAAAAGATGTTTTTTAAGCTGTAGGCAGATGGAATTATTTTCTCTTTCAATACATTTTTATTGAGAATAAGAATAAGGTTACAGCTGTTACAAAATATGTCAGAAATAATAATAGCCCTAATGGGCGATGCATACCATTTTGCAAACAGATTAAATTAGAACGAAAATGATGAGAGCCAATATTGAAGAGGTAAAACAAAATTTAAACCGGTCTGGCTCGCAATCTGAAAGGGGATAACTGGGGGGGGGGCTCACAAATTTGTACATCAACTGCACCCTATAAAAAAGGACAGGACCCAAGGGGAGTCCGGAACCAACTCTCCCGGCACCCCATATGGGATCATACTGTGCCAAGAGCGAGGTCCCCGATCCCCGACCCCCTGCCCCACACCCCACACCCAAACTGCTTATACTAATGTATACTAATGTATATTAAATGTTAAGAACACACCAACCGACAGATAGTAAGAGAGGTAAAGAGAGAAGGGGATAAAGGAGAAAAAGAAGAGCGGGGATAAGGGAAGGAGGGAATGCTTAGTGCCTATCTCCCAATAAAAATCCGGTCAAACGTGTGCTGGTTCAGGGGTAAGGGGGATACCAACAAACAGCCCAAGGAGTCCAAACCTCATGAAACTTCGTAACGGAGTCAGTCAGTATGCTGGATAATTTTTCTTGAATCATGATCCATGAGATTTTCTTTTTAACAATTGAAATGAGCGGCTTGGGCTGTTTCCAGGATTTGGCAATGGCTATTTTGGAGCCAAGTAATATAAAGTGGATCAGCTTCTGAGTAGACCTAGGAAGCGAGGGAATGAGGGCATTCAATAAGGCTACGTCGGGTCCTTGGAGTCCGAAATCCGCTCACTCTGTAAATCATATTGAAGACTAATCTCCAGAATGAGCGGATCCTAGGGCGTTCCCACCAGATGTGGGCCATGGTACCCCGAAGCTGACAACCCCTAAAGCAGAGGGGATCGGCATCAGAAAACATGGCAGCCAATCTGGAGGGAGTGAGGTACCATCTGGTAATGACTTTAACATTTGCCTCCACCAAGGAGACATTCTAAATGCCCCTGAATGATCTGGAGACACCCTTGTGCCAAGACTCCAAGCTAATGCTTCTCTGAAAATCAGATTCCCAAGCCTTCATATAAGATATTTTATCAATTGGGTGAGTGAGGGCCGAGTAGATCACTGAAATGCCTCCCCCGCGCCCCATGGCTTCAATAAGCATTCCCAGTATTGATATTCGTTTTTTATTATTTTTATTCCGTACGTTTTTTGGCTCTGCGTAACTTCTGCATACTTTCAGCTATTGAGACCATTCAACTATTAAAATGTCCGTCTCGTTCAGCTAACAAAGGGACTTCAAGTTTTTTTTGTACTATTTTTACTTTTTAAAATATTAAGCTTTTAGACACTTTTTTTAACATTGAAGTCAATGAGAACATCCTTTTTCCCTTTGAAATCACATGCCCTGCCAAAAGTTTCAGCTCCTTCATACTTTCACTTACAGACACCAAACAAACTTTAAAGCGGTCACAAAATATTCAGGTATCCGGCTATGACTTTTCAGATTGATATCTTTTACGGTTTTTGTGAAAACGCAATTTACGTTTAGCGATTTTTTTCAGAAAATGTAATCGGTTATAATGTAATCCTATGGAAGGGATTTAGAGTGTGTCATGTGACCTTTAGAGTGGAGATGATTGAAAAAAAAAGTTATCTTTAAAAAAAGGGGAAACAAATTGCTCTCACGCCCACAAGATCTACTTGTCATACACAATTTATATATCAAAACGTAGGTATGTTTGTCTGGTTTCAGGCAATGTTATCAGTTTTGTGATACATATTTTATTTTTAGTTCCAGGAGCTTCTAAAGGACAAGAGGGACAAATAAACTCTCATTGACACTCATGTTAAAAAGACTTTAAAATGTTTCTGCAAAACACACAGACGCTTTTTTCTAAATCGCTGACATGCCCACATTTTTAAGTTTATCAACATAAATTTTATACTGATTTGTTCACAAAAGCCTTGTGTTTCAAACGTTGAAGTCGCTGTATCGATCGCATGTACGGTTGTGGATTTATTAATTTTTGTTTGAAGGCTTCAATAACTGATTTTGTGTGTGGATTCAAGCGTTTCTAATGGTATTTTGATTCCCTAAATAGCTTTCTTTACCTCAGTGCAGTCCTCCTCCCCCACCTCATGTGGAGAAAGCCTCTTGAGGGGGGAGGGGCGACCAGGCAAGTCAGGACACTCTCTATATTGCAGATAGAGAAAGGAGCTGTGTGATATTAGGCTTTATAAGTACTGAAGGAACACTGCTTGTATGTCCTAAAGATACTGTAGTGGTTATGGTGAATGGCTTTGGTGCGGGCTCAGCAATTCAGCATTCCCACTCGCATTTTCCTCAGGAAATGCATTGTCTAGTTCTTAATTTTAATTTTATTCCGTACGTTTTTTGCCTCTGCGTAACTTCTGCATACTTTCAGCTATTGAGACCATTCAACTTTTTTAAAATGTTCATCTCGTTCAGCCAACGATGGGACTTCAAGTTTTTTTGTACTATTTATACTTTTCTTAAAATTAAGCTTTTAGACACTTTTTTTAACATTGAAGTCAATGAGAACATGCTTTTTACCGCTTCAAAACACACGTTCTGCCAAAAGTTTCAGCTCCTTCATACTTTCACTTACAGACACCAAAAAAACTTTAAAGCGGTCACAAAATATTCAGCTATCCAAACATGACTTTTTAGATTGATATCTTTTACGGTTTTTGTGAAAACGCAATTTACGTTTAGTAATTTTTTCAGAAAATTTTATCGGTTATAATGTAATCCTATGGAGCAGGTTTAGAGTGTGTCATGTGACCTTTAGAGTGGAGATCATCCACAAAAAAAATTATCTTTAAAAAAAGGGGAAACAAATTGCTCTCACGCCCACAAGATCTACTTGTCATACACAATTTATATATCAAAACGTAGGTATTGTTGTCTGGTTTCAGGCAATGTGATCAGTTTTGTGATATGTATTTTAGTTTTAGTTCCTGGAGCTTCTAAAGGACAATAGCCTGAAATTTTCTCTCATTGACTCATGTTAAAAAAATCTAAAAAATGTTCCTGCAAAACACAGACACTCTTTTTTCTAAATCGCTGACATGGCCACATTATTAAGTTTATCAACATAAATTTCATATCGATGCGTTCACAAGGGCCGTGTCTTTCAAACGGTGAAGTCGCTGTATCGATCGCATGTACGGTTGTGGATTTATTAAGGTTTGTTTGAAAGCTTAATTCATGTATTTGGTCTGTGAATTAAAAGCATTTGTAATGGTATTTCTTTCCATAAATATCTTTCTACCTCAGTGCAATATTCCTCCTCACTGACCTGGGGGGGAGGGGAAACCTATTGAGGGGGGAGGGGCGACCAGGAAGTCAGGATACTCTCTACTTTGCAGATAGAGAAAGGAGCTGTGTGTCCTAAAGATAGTGTAGTGGTTATGGTGAATGGCTTTGGTGCGGGCTCAGCAATTCAGCTATTCAGCATTCCCACGCGCATTTTCCTCAGGAAATGCATTGTCTAGTTCATTTATGATACTCGGGGTATGCCCTCTTTTTTAGGAGTACTGTCCAGCTAGGCCAAGTCACACCACAGGCCTTGGTGGTTGGGGTCACTACATATCACGAGTTAAAACTCGGACTACAAATATGCCTTTCCTCACCGTGTATCATAATCAAGATGCAAGGCATTCTGGTGATGCACAAACTGGATTGGCCTAATCGGATGTGGTATGCTGACCTGGTAAGACTGCTGGCACTCCATGGTCTCTTCCACATTATCCAAATCTTTTGTCTCAAGGAAAGATTTGCCACTGCTTTACAAATGATGGCATTGCAGTTTTAAGCCTTGGTTTTAAAGAAGAGGGTTCTCTAAATTTGATTCTTATGATCCTAGAACAGGGCTCGACAAAATCCCAGCGCCCGGTCGCAATTGCGACAAATCGTGACCCCCGCCGTTAATTGAGGCAGCGGCTTTCCTGCCTTGTGAAGGCCCAATCTTCCTTCTGTGACTTGGCGCCATCTGGTGGTGGCCGTTGGCATTACAAGTAAAACAGCAGCTTGAATTTGTGTTTTCACTGCCATCTCCCTCCCTCTAATTAGAACCCCAAAACATTATATATATATATATATATATATATATATATATATATATATATATATATATATTTTTTATTCTAACACCCTAGAGAATAAAATGGCGATTGTTGCAATACTTTGTCACACCGTATTTGCGCAGCGGTCTTACAGGCGCACTTTTTTTGGGGGGGGGGATACACTTTTTAATTAAAAAAATAAGACAACAGTAAAGTTATCCTTCCTTTTTTTTTTTTTTTTTTTTTTTTTTTTTTTTTTTTTTTTAAATTGTGAAAGATAATGTTACGCCGAGTAAATTGATACCCAATATGTCACACTTCAAAATTGCGTCCGCTCGTGGAATGCCGCCAAACTTTTACCCTTTAAAATCTCCATAGGCGACGTTTGAAAAATTCTACAGGTTGCATGTTTTGAGTTGGAGGTCTAGAGCTAGAATTATTGCACTCGATCAAAAGATCGCGGCGATACCTCACGTGTGGTTTAAATACCGTTTACATACTCACGTATGCGTTTGCTTCTGCGCGCAAGCTTGACGGGGCGCATTTGCTGGCTCCTAACTTTTTTAGCTGGCTCATACATTCCAAGCAAATTTGTCAAACCCTGTCCTAGAAAGTCTGCCACGAGATCTGTCATCAATGTGAAAGGCACATTGTTTGCTTTGTCGATATTGTGACTTCCACCACAGGAGTTTCTCTGCGTTTGGCTCTCAGCACTATAACTATTTTGCATTCAGACACTAGTGGTCCTTTCACATGGGCTTTACTTTTAGGTCTGTCTGTCCTTCTTCTTTTTTTTTTTTTTTTTCTCTCTCAAGCGGACCTAATTGGACCTTGCAGTTTTCCTCTTTGGAGTGGCAGATGTCAGCGGACGCGCATCTGCCACTATCCGATACTGCCCGCAGAAACAAGATGGATGGTGGTCCTATTTTCGATCCGTTTGACGGATCGGATGGAAAAGACACAAGTTGTAGAAACATTTCAAGGATGGTCAGTGGAAACAGGATGCACCCGAGTTTAATTTTGAATGTCATGACAAAGGCTGTGAATACTTGTGTACATGTTTTCAAACCTTCTTTCATATTGTCATGTGGTATTTGTAGAATTTTGAGGATTTTTTATTTTAGAATAAGGCTGTAACACAGTGGTCTCAAAGTACCGGCCCGCTGGCCATTTGCGGCCCGGTTATAAATGGCCTGCAGGCAGGGCGGAGGGTGCCGCGGAAGTGTGGGGGAGTAGATTTCCTTCACATGCAGAGTAGCGCAGGAAGCGTCTGTCATAAGATCACTTCTGCCTCACGCTGCGGCTGCTCCCCACACCCCCCCCTCTTATCGTCCATCCCCATTTGCTTGTGATATCACCTGGATTGGACGAGAAGAGGGGGGGGGGCGCGGTGAGCGTGAGACAGAAGTGAAGTTATGACAGACGCTTCCTGCGCTACTCTGCATGTGAAGAAAAAAGACAAGTAAATGCTGACCTGTGCCCCCATGTACCCTGATGTGCCTTAATGTACCCGGATTGTGCCCTCATGTTCCCCATGTGGCTGATGTGCCGCATATACCCTGATGTACCCGGCTCTGTACCCTGTGCTCTGATGTGCCGGGCTCTGTACCCTGATGTGTGCTGTGCCCTAATGTGCTGGGCTCTGTGACCTGATGTGCTGTGCCCTGATGGTGAGTGGTCATCGTGTAGTGGTCAGGGTTAATAATGCATCCACTGACACCAGTGCTGGTGGTAATAATGCGGTCGCTGACACCAGTGCTGGGGGTTAATAATGTGTTCGCTGACACCAGTACTGTTGTTTTTTTTTCGAAGTTTGAAAGTTTGCATGCGGCCCCCCATGGGATATGAAAACTTGTCTTGTGGCCCTCAGGTAATTTGAGTTTGAGACCCCTGCTGTAACATAACAAAATTGTGGAAAAAGTGAAGCGCTGTGATTACTTTTCGGATGCACTGTATATGAAAGATGGCAGTTTGTGCTAGAGGTCGACCGATATGGGTTTTTCTCTGGCCGATGCCGATATTTAGAAATCGGGGCGGCCGATATATGATGCCGATTTCTTTTTTTTTTTGGTGGCACTAATTGGCACTGAAAGGTGGCACTAGCAGAAGGCACTGATTGGCAGGTGGCACTTATTGGCACTGGCAGGTTGCACTGGATGGCAGATGGCACTGATTGGCACGTGGACCTGGCAAGTGGCACTAATTGGCACTGGATTGCAATAGTTGGCACTGGCAGATGACACTGGTTGGCATTGGCAGGTGGCACTGATGGCTTTAAATGGCACTGGATGAAATGTGGCACTAATTGGCACTGGCAGGTGGCACTGGTATTGGCACTGGCAGGTGGCATTGGCAGATGGCAAGTGGCACTAATTGGCACTGGCAGGTGGCACTGGTGCAAAAAAAGTGTGACCCCCTCTCCCTCCAGTATAGACACCCCCCTCCTCAGTACAGACCACCCCCCCCCTGTAGTACAGACACCAGAGAGTGGTGTGTGTCCCACAAACGCGGGCCCCTCCTCCTCTGGGTGTAAACAAAGAGGAGGGCCGCCGCGCTGGGTGTACCAAGATGGCCGTGGCTCCGGAGCTAGGCTGAAGCCGCGTCCTTTCCCGATGCTGCCACGGTCACAGCATCAGGAAAGGCCGTGGCACCGGTAGCGCCCATGTTAAATATCGGCCTAATTTGGATAAAAATCGGCCGATTTCTCAAACTGACAAATATCGGCCTGCCGATATATCGGTCGACCTCTAGTTTGTGCCAAACATGACTACTGTTAGTGTGGTCAAACTGATTACATTTTAAGAAAATTCATACCGGCTGTAAAGCATGGTGGTGGCAATGGTATAGTTTTGAGGACTGGCATGTTGAACCCAGTTTTCAACTCGGTCATGCAACACCACCCAAATATTTTTCTTTTTTGAGACCAAGCTTTCTTTTCTGCCTTTTATACAGAAAAAAAGCGACTTCCTTTTGTATCCACTTTAAAATGTTGTATACTGTTTATAGATTTAACAACTTGCTTACTGGGCACATACCCGCCTCCTTTCTAACTGGGGGAAGGGACCGATCTGTGTCCCTATGTACAAGGGACACAGCAGCAGTCTCCTCTCTCCATGACGTGGATCTGTGTGTTTACACACACAGATCCACATCCTTGTCTGTGTAACCGCCGATCGCGGGTGCCTGGCGGACATCGCGGCCGCCAAGCACGCGCATCGGCATCTCAGTGATGCCGCCGGTGCTCGCGCTCCCCCAGTGATTGGTGCCCGTATATAGACGGCCTCCCGGCAATTGGGATCCACACTGCAGCCGTACAAAGTCGTACAGCCGGCAGCAAATGGTTAAACCAAAGCGTATTTTGCCAAAAAGGCAAAAATAAAATAAGTGCGTAAATTTAGTCTGTGCGAAGGTTGGTATAAATCTGTGTTTCTCAACTCCAGTCCTCAAGGCGCGCCAACAGGTCGTGTTTTCAGGATTTACCTCAGATGAAACAGCTGTGATTACTAAGGCAGAGAAACTGATCAAATCACCTGTGCAAAATAATGGAAAGCCTGAAAACATGACTTGTTGGGGGGCGCCTTAAGGACTGCAGTTGAGAAACGCTGGTCTACACACTATGGTGTTCTGTATATTGGAAATGTTATCTTGCATAATAATGTTCTGAATACCTCAGGCCAGCGATGGGCATTGCATGCATGACATGGGTCTAAAGTGTCCCTATTATGAGTTCTAGTTCAACTTTTAGCCCATGATATATTACTAGTGACTGATTGCAATGGATGTACCGTATGTCCATCTGCAGCCTTATAAGTGGCCATCTGCACCTTGCCCGACATTGCAGCATTATGTATTTTTAAATTTTAGCGCCTCAGCCGAGCTATACAGAGCCGGATTTCCTGTGTATTCGGCTTCTCTCGGCGGGAGAGGGCGTGACTGCGAGCCGAGCGTAGCCTAGCGGAGTACACAGTACGATCGGCTCGTCTGTCTGCGGCGCTTACGATTGGCTCATCTCCGTATATTTTGGCGGTGCTCAAAACAGCGGGTATCGGCGTATAACACACCCACGATTTTCCCCTGATTTTAAGGGGAAAAAAGTGCCAGAACAATACTACCTGTGCATCCTTCAGTGCACAGAGACCGCTAAGCTTGAAAGGGCACATAAGAGAAATACTGAAATTTTATTAAAGCGGTTGTAAACCCGTGTGTATAGATAGATATATATAAAAAATTTTTTTTTTTTTTTACACACCTGCAAGGCAAAAGCCATAATGAGCTAGTATGCACCGCATATTGGCTCATTATGAAATACTTACCTCGGAACGAGGTGTAGGGAACTTACCTGGTCCACGCCGAGCGTGTCTTCCAGGTATCGCCGCTTCCTTGGCTGGAGCGGCGATGATGTCACTCTGCGCATGCGCGTGGGAGATTTAATTCCGGCATCCTTCAGCCGAGGATCCCACCTGCGAATGCGCCGCTGCAATCAGCGGCGCATTGCGAGGGGAATATCTCCTAAACCGTACAGGTTTAGGAGATATTCTTTATACCTACAGGTAAGCCTTATTATAGGCTTACCTGTAGGCAAAAGTAAAAAATGTGGGTTTACAACCACTTTAAGTATGCAGTTGGGGAATTCTGTCGCCTGTCTTTATATTTAAAATTATCTGTTGCTAACAATAGGCTTTGTCTTTGATGCAGTGAATATTTGTAAATACATGTGTATAGCTTAAAAAAAAAAAAAAAAAAAAAATCTCAAATTTAAAAAGCTGCAAACCATTCTTTCAATTTTCACACCCTGATCAAAATCTTGGATATTTTTTTCCCCCTGTCTTATTGTTACTAGGCAGATTTTTTCCATCCCCCTCCTCCTTTGTGCAGTCAGCTCTCTACTGTGGCTGTTGATTGGTCTGCATAATGTCGGCTCAAAAACCAATAGTAGGCTCTATGCAAATTCAACATTCGTTCAGCGTTGACATCACACAGGCTGTTGGTTATTTGCCGGGAGAGCTGATCTTTGACGGCACCATGGCTGCAGGGGGCTCCCTTTCTGGTATGTTTTTTGCCTTTTTTGAATGTTCTAACCTTTTGATCTTAACGCAGGAAACACATTTTTAAGGTATAAGTTTTAATTTTAAAATCCATTTCTTTAGCTTGAGATAAAATGAGACCTGCTTAGACTATTTTAAAAGGCCAATAATATAAGTATTTTATATGTATATAAAATGTGAATGTATAGGTTTAAAACGTTTACTAAAGTGCAAAAAAAGGAATGTTTGGCTTTATTTTTTAGTAAGCAGGCTTTTTACCTATCCTGTCTGTAGGCCTTGGCACATCCTACAGTAGGGAAATATTAGCCATGCACTTGGAACTTTGAGGCTTCATTTCCACTGACGTTTTTACAGCCACCTTTCTGAGCGTTTTTTACAGCTTAAAAACGCCTGTCCATGTTGTTCTATGGCATCATGCCCACATAGGCGTTTTTGCGCTGCAAATGGCATAGGCGTTTTTGAGCTGTAAAAAAAACGCGGGACCAGGGCGTTCTGAAGTTCCAGAGTAGAGAGTAGAGCTGTAAAAACGCCAGACGTTAAACGCTCAAAAACGCAACGGTAGCTCAAAAAAAAAAAATTCAAATAAATAAATAAACATGGACAGGCGTTTTTAAGCTGTAAAAAAGGCTAAAGAAAGTGGCTGTAAAAATTTGGGCGCTCAAGTTTTTCTGTATTTTGGTCTCAATGGAGAAAATTTGTTTTTAAAAATCTGGCTCCAAGTTGGAAGTAGGGTAATTCCTTACATGACCTGTTGGGACAATCTGTTTAACCACTTACTGGGCACATATACCCCCCTCCTGCCCAGGTGAAATTTCAGCTTCCGGCACTGCGTCGCTTTAACTGACAATTGCGCAGTCGTGCGACGTGGCTCCCAAACAAAATTGGCCTTTTTTTCCCCCACAAGTAGAGCATTCTTTTGGTGGTATTTGATCACCTGTGTTTTTTATTTTTTGCGCTATAAACAAAAAAGAGCAAAGATTTTGAAAAAAAATACAACATTTTTTACTTGTTGCTATAATAGCCCAATTTTTTTTAAAAAAACATTTTTTTCTCAGTCTAGGCCAATACGTATTCTACATATTTTTGGTAAAACCAAAAAAGAAATCGCAATAAGCGACTGGTTTGCGCAAAAGTTATAGTGCCTACAAAATAAGGGACAGAATAAATTTTTTTTTTTACTAGTAATGGCGATCTGCTTTTTTTTTTTTTTTTTTTTTTTTATTGGGACTGCGACATTATGGTGGACATATCGGACACTTTTGATACATTTTTGGCACCATTCATTTATACTGCGATCAGTGCTATAAATATGCACTAATTACTGTATAAATGTGACTGGCAGGGAAGGGGTTAACACTAGGGTGAGGAAGGGGTTAAATGTGTACCCTGCATAGTGTTTCTAACTGTGGGGGAAGGAGACTGACTGAGGGGGGGTGTCCGATCTGTGTCCCTATGTACAAGGGACACAGATCGGTCTCTCTCCCTAACAGGACATGGATCTGTGTGTTTACACACACAGATCCACGTCCTTGTCTGTGTAACCGCCGATTTGCGGGTATGGGGCGGACATCGCGGCCGCCAGGCAAGCGCATCGGCATCTCAGTGATGCGGCGGGCGCCCGCCGCCGTTGGCGGTGCTCGGGCTCCCACAGTGGCTGGAGGCCGTATATAGACGGCCTCCCGGCAATTGGCATCCACACTGCGGCCGTGTAAAGTCGTATGGCCGCCAGGAAGTGGTTAAAGTGAGGGGAACTCTCCCTCCAAGTATGTTTACGCTGGAACATGGGTCGATTTATTCATCAACTTAACCACTTGACCACCAGGCACGTAAACCCACTTAAAGCGGGAGTTCACCCATAAAACAATTTTTACCCTTGGACTGATGCTCATTTTGTCTAGGGGAATCGGCTAGTTTTAAAATCGAAGCTGTCCTTACCGTTGTAGAGAGCGATCTTCTCTGCCGCTTCCTGGTATGGTCTTTGGGACTGGGCGTTCCTATTTTGATTGACAGTCTTCCGACGGTCGCATCCATCGCGTCACGAGTAGCCGAACGTAGGCGTGGCTCTATACGGCACCTGCGCACCGACGTTCGGCTACTTTTGGAAAATCGTGACGCGATAGATGCGACCGTCGTAAGCCTGTCAATCAAGAAGGAACGCCCAGTGCCGAGGACCATACCCGGAAGCGGCGAAGATGTATCTCTAAAACGGTAAGTACTGCTTTGTTTTTTAAAAAAACTAGCCGATTCCCCTAGACAAAATGAGCATGAATCTAATCTTAAATTTTTTTTGGAGGGGGAACTACCGCTTTAACCACTTCCAAACCGCTGTACGTCTTTATACGGCCTAACTTTAAAGATGGATATCTCGGTAACGGCAGCAGCTGCTGCCACAACCGAGGTATCCATCTTTAGTGTCAGTGGTTCTGTTAACGATAACGGCGGTCTCCGCGGCAGATTCGCCGCGAGATCGCCGTTATCTCTCCCGCGCCCTCCGCCGCTTACCGGAGCCGTCGGTAGCGGCGGAGGAGATCGGGTGCGTTCGGCTGCTGACTGGGGACGAGACTGAAGGAAGAATCTCCTTCGCCCGTCCCCATAGCTCTGCGTCAGTCCCCATTTTTTTTTTTTTTGGTCATTTGAAAAAATGACAGTTTCTTTTTTTTTCTTTTTTTTTTTTTTTGCATTTTAGTCTAAATATGAGATCTGAGGTCTTTTTGACCCCAGATCTCATATTTAAGAGGACCTGTCATGCTTGTTTCTATTACAAGGGATGTTAACATTCCTTGTAATAGGAATAAAAGTGATCATTTTTTTTTTTCCAGTGTAAAAAATAATAAAATAAGAAAAACATTTTTTTTTTAAAGCGCCCCGTCCCGACGAGCTCGTGCGCAGAAGCGAACGCATACGCGAGTAGCGCCCGCATATGAAAACTGTTCAAACGACACAAGTGAGGTATCGCAGCGATCGTTGGAGCGAGAGCAATAATTATAGCCCTAGACCTATTCTGTAACTCAAATGCAACCTATAGAATTTTTTAAACGTCGCCTATCAAGATTTTTAAGGGTAAAAGTTTGACGCCATGCCACGAGCGGGCGCAATTTGTAAGCGTGACATGTTGGGTACCATTTTACTCGGCGTAACATTCTTTCACAATATATAAAAAAATTGGGCCAAATTTATTGCTGTCTTATTTTTAATTCAAAAAAGTGATTTTTTTTTTTTTTCCAAAAAAAGTGCGCTTGTAGGACCGCTGCGCAAATATGGTGTGACAAAGTATTGCAATGATCGCCATTTTATTCTCTAGGGTATTAGAAAAAAATAAATATATAATGTTTGTGGGTTTTAAGTAATTTTCTAGCAAAAAAAAAAGTAGAGAAGTGGTTAATAACCAGACTTTCGGTGCTCTCACAATTTGAATGACAATTACTTAGTCATACAACATTGTACCGAAATGAAATTTTCGTCCCTTTTTTCTTTTTTTTTCACACAAATAGAGCTTTCTCTTGGTGGTATTTAATAACCGTTGGGTTTTCTATTTTTTGCGCTATAAGGGAAAAAAGACTGAAAATTCTGTAAAAAAAAATGAATTTTTCTTTGCTTCTGTAATAAAATTTAGCAAATTTAGTATTTTTTTTTCTTCATTATTTTGCATAATGTGAAAGATGAAGTTATACGCCGAGTAAATCGATACCCAACATGTCACCCTTCAAAATTGCACACGCTCGTGGAATGGCGCCAAACTTCGCTACTTGAAAATCCCCATAGGCGACGTTGCAGGGTATGGTGGGGTGTTGCAGGGTATGGTGGGGTGTTGCAGGGTATGGTGGGGTGTTGCAGGGTATGGTGGGGTGTTGCACAGTATTGTTATGGGGCAGGGATGGATGGCTGGATCTGTGACTGCATTTGTCACAGATCCAGCCCACAGCACTCATGCTGCATCCGCTCTCTCCCCTCTCCTCTCACACTGTACCGTTCGGTACAGAGAGGGGAGGGAGTAACCGGCAATATCACATGACGCCGGTTTGTTTACAAGTGATCGCTCAGTCATTGAATGGAGCGATCACGTGGTAAACCGCCGCTATCAGCAGCGATTTACCGTGATGCGCCGGGTCCGGAGGTCACAGACATTCCTGTGTGCGCGCCCGATTCTGGGAGGACGTCCTCCCAGAGTTTAGGAACCGCCTTGTAGACGTCTTTCGTCTATAGGGCGGTGATTAAGTGGTTCAAGGGGTTGTAAAGGTTTATTTTTTTTCTCCCTAAAATAGCTTCCTTTTACCTTGGTGCAGTCCTCCTTCACTTACCTCATCCTTAGATTTTGCTTTTAAATGTCCTTATAAATTCTTACTTCCTGTTCTTCTCTCTGTAACTCCACACAGTAATGCAAGGCTTTCTCCCTGGTGTGCAGAAAGCCTCTTGAGGGGGGAGGGGGCAAGCAGGAGTGTCAGGACCACTAACACACAGCTCCTTTCTCTATCTGCAAAGTGGTGCGTGTCCTGACACTCCTGCTCGCCCCCTTCCCCCTCAAGAGGCTTTCTCCACACCAGGGAGAAAGCCTTGCATTACTGTGTGTAGTTAGACAGAACAGGAAGTGAGGATTTCTTTGGAAGAAAAAGACATTTAAAAGCAAAATCGAAGGATAAGGTAAGTGAAGGAGGACTGCACTAAGGTAAAGGAAGCCATTTAGGGAATTTATTTTTATTTATTTTTTAACCTTAACAACCCCTTTTAAGTGTTACTAAACCCAGGACCCTGCTATATCTGGTCCCCCACAGAACATCGAAATGCAATTATTTTAGTAAATATAAACCTGCTAAATCAGGGGTTGACAAATTTGCTTGGAATCTAGGAGCCAGCTAAAAAAGTTAGGAGCCAGAAAACGCGCCCCGTCCCGACGAGCTTGCGCGCAGAAGCGAACACATACGTGAGCAGCGCCCGCATATGTAAACGGTGTTCAAACCACACAAGTGAGGTATCACCGCGATTGTTAGAGCGAGAGCAATAATTCTAGCCCTAGACCTCCTCTGTAACTCAAAACATGCAACCTGTAGATTTTTTTAAACGTCGCCTATGAAGATTTGTCGGCATTCCACGAGCGGACTCAATTTTGAAGCGTGACATGTTGGGTATGAATTTACTCGGCGTAACATTATCTTTCATAATATTAAAAAAAAATGGGGATAACTTTACTGTTTTATTTTTTAATTAAAAAAAGTGTATTTCTCTTATCGTCCATGGACGGACACAGCTCCTTAAATCTTGACAAGTGGGTTATGTTCCCTGTTTACAGGAGAGGACTAGGCAGAAACATGTTAAATAGTTAAATACATGTTACATTAACAGAGTTGAACAGCCCCACCCAGGGGGCGGTCCCTCCAGACATAACCCTCCTCACTGCAGCATGCAGCCTCAGTTTCGTTCTGCCTAGCAAAGGAAGACGTATGGCTCCCTTTGGGCCCAGCGCCCTGAGGAGAAATTTTATTTTATTTTATTAAAAAGCCCTGTGATGAGCACAGATGTTTATGATTATACTTCAGCAGACGCTGACTGATTGTTGACACCTGTAACGGTTTTGCTTTTTATGCTGTATCTGTGTCTTATCCTTATATAATAAAGCCCTAGGAGGCTTTTCCTGTTTAAACACAGGTCCCTGCAGAAGTTACCTCAAGGTTCTTTTCCTCACAGGCAGCGCTGGGCAGTCTCCTCCTGAGGGAGTCCCCTGGTTACCCCTGGTCAGCGCAGCAAGTGGGTGAGAGGCCCTGAATAGGGCTCTAGGAGCTTTTGTCTACTTGTATGGACAGGTGTGCATATTATAATACACACTATGTAAATATTGGAGTCAGTATCTGGGTCCTTCCCCACATGCTGGTGGTGGCAGCAGGTGTTAGCACCTGGGATTCCCACAGAGTTTTTATTGTTGGTCCTGGACACAGTTTGTGCCAGGGTGGGGGTGGACTGCGGGCGGGCGGTAAAAGAGTGCCCCCTTCCCCCGTTATCCCCTGGGGAATGCTCTGTTATGGAGCCATGGACCAGGTACCTAGTTAAAAAAAAAAAAAAGGCAGAATAAGGCATTTATGGGTGCGCTTTTTACTGCTGCAAGGGACTCTCCTAAGCTGCATAGTGCAGCTGGGTTTCCGCCGAGGGCTCTGTCTTTTTTGGATCACACAAATCAGACCGCTGTGTAGTTTTTTTTTTTCCTTCTGTGCCCTTCTTTGATGATTTCTGAGATGCGGAATGAGAAAAGCCGCTGAGGGCTTTTGTATTCCCTCACCGCCGGGCGGGAACCCCCGCTTGTATGGATCTGACTGATAGAAGATCCGAAGTACTGACCCGTTCCATGTTTACCATGCTGGGGTCTGGCTTGCGGGCCTATTGTGGCCACTACACTGGGGTCTCAGTCGACGCTGGCGCCATTTTTTGGGAGGTTTTTCAATTACATTGAAAACTCCCATTGGCACCCATTTTGTCGTAGCCGCGCTATGGCGCAGCTTACATTGTGCCGGCCATTTTCCTGTGGCCGCGTTCTGAACGCTCGGCGGCCATCCTGGAGTAGTCCTGACCCCTAGTGCTGTATACAACTCAGAGTGAGCATTTTGCACCAGACAGTGGAGGAGCACCGACTCTCTCCTGAGGTTATTAGCCTGGCGGACCAGCTGGTCCAGGGCCCCATATAGGTCTGTGATGCTTCATTGAATGCTGCGCCCTTGTTATCCAGGGTGTCTGTTTCAGAATGGTTTTATGCACACGGTGGTGTAGTGCTTAACTCCATTACTTGGCAGCAAAAGAGTCATTGGTTCGAATCCTCACACTGACGCCATTCTGCCTGGAGCTTGCATTGTCGCTCCCTGTGTCTGCGTGGGTTTCCTCCGTGTACTCCGGTTTCCTCCAAAGACATGTGTGTGCATACACCTACATAATATACATACACACTATGTGTGTGTATTATTTAGGGGCAACCCTCCCAGGCCGTCAAAGGCCCAGCTGGGGGACTAATCTGTCCCTGGGTGCATAAGCCGATCACGCCGGCACCCAAATCCTGCCAATGTATATAGTCTTCCCTCCCTGTCTCTAGGTGGGAGGGGCGGCTTGCAGGTTCACAATTCAGTGAAACCTCCCTGCTCTCTCCCACTAGTGGGTCTGCGAGGTGGTCTCTTCGGAGTACTAGATGGGGTTTCCTCCTGTCCACAGAACAAAGTTCTGTCCTTGTGTCTTCCTCTCCCGGCCCGTCGGTCTGCCTTGGGCAGTGTGGGATTTGCTAAGCTGCGAGGTAATTTTACCTTTCCTGCAGGACGAGAGTTTTGGGGTTTTCTATGGGCCTCAGGCCCTAAATACCTTTGAAC
Organism: Rana temporaria; assembly: GCF_905171775.1. Taxonomy (NCBI): domain Eukaryota; kingdom Metazoa; phylum Chordata; class Amphibia; order Anura; family Ranidae; genus Rana; species Rana temporaria. The sequence goes on along the minus strand of NC_053495.1, from coordinate 83,398,098 downwards.
GTCGGGTAGTTCCGCATGGAATCCATTTGTTCGGTGGTAGCTGCGCTTCATCCGGGGGATGTCCTGACGTCCTCGGACATCAGGGACGCATACATGCATGTCCCGTTTTGCACATGTCGGTGTTTTTTTCTGTGCTTCGTGATGAGAGAAGGGTCTCTGTCAGCCTGTGGCCCTCCCTTTTGATCTGGCGTCAGCACCATGGGTTTTCAGCTAGGAGCTCGCACTTATTTGAATTTTGTTGGGACAGCGAGGCTTTGCCTCATTGGCTACTTGGACGACTTTCTTCTGAGAGCAGCTTCTGTCTCCGACCTAGTGGATGGGTTATTCCCATTCAGACCCTCCGAAGATTCGGGTGGATGTTAAACGTTTAGGCCAGAAAGTGTAGCTCAGTGGCAGCAAGCCTGCCCTCCATGTGTGCGACCCAGGGTTCAAATCATGGGCATGCTAGGTTCCGACTCAGCGTTGGAGAATCTAGTGTTGATCCAGACTCCTCAGTGGCAAAGGTCCTTCTTCCCCTGGAGAAATTTCAGACTCTTCAGTCTGCGGTGAAGGTATTGGCATCACGCAATCGGTCTTCTCTCCGGGCGCCTGCTAGTTCGGGGTCTGTGGGTAGCCTCCTTCAAGGTAGTACTGTATGCCCAGTTCCACACCCTGGTTTTCCAGGAGAACTACTGTCCAGGTGGTAAAAATCTCTTGTCTCTGAAATCATTAGATTCCTGTGCGCCACCTAGTCAGAGTCTTTTTGAGTTGGTGACAGAGATTCCCGACTCTTCGGTCCGGGAAGTTGTTCCTTCCAGTGGTCAGTGTTTACGACGGATGCCAGCTCACGGGTTGTGAACCTGGAGGTTCACAAAACTGGGGGGTCCAGTCGGCCCTGAGTCGCTGGACTTGCGTGGACCTATGACCACACCTCCTTAAATGTGTCTGGTCTCGGTAGCTACCCAGGGTCGGGCCTGGCTAGTGCCTGGTGGGAGACCGCCTGGGAATACCAGGTGCTGTCTACTGTTCATTGTCCTACTATTTTAGGCGATCAGGCTATGCTTCTCCTTGTGGTCGACCGATCTGGTTTCAGCCGGACAACGCCACGGCCGTGGCTTCAGTCTACCATCAGGTATGCCGGCAGGCGCACTACTGGAGTCGCCAGATGCTGGACCAGGGCGACTGGTCTTTGTGCTTGGGGTGTTTCGGCTCCCTTGCAGGAGGTGAGCCTCACATGGCATGGATCTCCTGGCAGCTTGTCTCCGCCGCAAGGGTGTCAAAGTTAGTGGCCAGGTCTAGTGATCTTGTACAGACGCGTCAGTCGCGCTGGTGGCCCTGTGTTGTCTGTATCAGTGATTTTTTGCCATTCCTCCATGGTAGTTGCTTCCTCAGCCGCTCCACAGAGTGGATGCTGAGGAGATCCCAATGATTCTAATCGCTCTAGATTGACCTCGGCGTCCTTGGTACGCTGATATCGGGCGCCTGGTAGCGGAGGCACCCTGGCGATTGCCAGGGCAGGAGGTTCCTGTCTCAAGGTCCCATACTTCCTCCTGTTGTACAGTCACTGACTTGCTCAACATGGTTATTGGAAGCCAGACTTTAGGTGACCAGGGTCTGTCTGACTCGGTCATCTCAACAGGGCACCGTAGTCTTCTTCCGGAGGATCTACCGTCGCACCTCTCTTGGTGCGAAGGGATGGAGTGACGTCCACGGGCGTATTCTCGGTGTCCAGGGTCCTGCTGTTTTTAAAGCTTGGATTGGATCTAAAAATTGCTTAAAGCACCGTTTGGGGGCAGATTTCAGCCTTGACTGTGTTCTTTTAGTGGCCTTTTTGCGGCCCGTTCCCTGGTGGGTCCCCTTTTTTTGTGTGCAAGGGGTTTGTCATATACTTTCCCCTCTTGGCCCATCTCTTCCCCCATGAGTTTTGACTCTGGTGCTCTCGGTTCTTCAGGAACCTTCCTTTTGGAAACAGATTTTCTCTTGACACTATCTCAGAAGGTGGCCCCTTTAGTGGCCTTTACCTCTGTTAGAGGGGTTTCTGAGTTGGCGGTCTTGTCTTGCAAGCCGCCATGCTTGATCCCCCATAAGGATTAGGTGATGGTGCGCCCGCGGCCTTCCCTTCTTCCGACGGAGGTTTCGGCCTTTCATACTTTAGGCGTGGTACGCGCTTTGCGGGTATACCAGCCTACTACAGCTCCATTTCGGAGCTTCTGACTCTTTTGTGTCGGTGTCTGGTCCACAAAAGGGCCTGGCGGTCTCGTCGACCACCATTTCTCGGTGGATCAGGCAGGCTGTCATACAGGCCTATGCTCCTAAGGGGCGGGCCCCCCTTCCGGTCACGGCACTTTCTACCAGGGCAATTGGTGCTTCCTGGGTTTTTTATTTTTTTTTCGACATCATGCGTCGGTCTCACAGGTGTGCGAGGCGGCAATTTGCTCGTCCGTTCAGGCTTATTCCAGAATGTACATGGTTGCTGTGAGTGCATCTTATGATGTTTTTTTTTTCAGCCGCTAGTTTTTGCCGGCGGCTATTTAAAGTTGCACCTCCTCCGTTGAGGAGCTCTGCTTGTTTTGGGGTGAAGTTAAAATTGTTTTTACTGATATATTTCCCACCCCTCGTTTTTTGACACTGCTTGGGGACGTCCCACTTGTCAAGATTTAAGGAGCTGTGTCCGTCCATGGACGATAAGAGAAAATAGGATTTTTTGTACTCACCGTAAAATCCTTTTCTCTGAAGTCCATGGACGGACACAGCTCCCACCCCTCCTTTTTAGGTTTGTACTGCTTGTTACGAACTGAGGCTGCATGCTGCAGTGAGGAGGGTTGTGTCTGGAGGGACCGCCCCCTGGGTGGGGCTGTTCAACTCTGTTAATGTAACATGTATTTAACATGTTTCTGCCTAGTCCTCTCCTGTAAACAGGGAACATAACCCACTTGTCAAGATTTAAGGAGCTGTGTCCGTCCATGGACTTCAGAGAAAAGGATTTTACGGTGAGTACAAAAAATCCTATTTTTCCCCAAAAAAGTGCGCTTGTAAGACCGCTGCGCAAATACGGCATGACAGAAAGTATTGCAATGATCGCCATTTTATTCTCCAGGGTGTTGGGATAAAAAATATATATAATGTTTGGGGGTTCTAATTGGAGGGAAGAAGATGGCAGTGAAAATAGTGAAAAATTACATTAGAGTTGCTTAACTTGTAATACCAACGGCCACCACCAGATGGTGCCAGCTAACACATCTGGTGGTAACAACTTGTAATACCACCAGGCTCACCACCAGATGCCCCCCTTCCAAGCCAAGTCGCCAGGACCCTATTTCTAGTCGCCCTGGCGCCCGGGATTTGTCGAGCCCTGTGCTAAATACCTTTTATCTGAAATGTATAGCTGAAGTGACTTTTATCAGCGTCTGGTTAAAGCTTGTAGGAGGAATTTATATTCTACTGACTGAACTATGGGGCTGCAGAACCCTTGACCCTCTTGACCGTGCTGATTGGCTCTGTGATGATCACATGCTCTATCCCAGGAAAAAAAAAAAACACTGAGCATGTGCAGTGTGACCCCCAAAAGCTGGCTTATCAGGAGATGGATTGGGACAGTGAAAGAAGGAGCAGATCAGGGACGACTGGATCAAACCGCCTTTTTACACATTGCAGAGGATTAACCCCTTAAGTTCCACATTGAATATAACGAGCATGCTTTACTGCAGTGGTTCTCGAACCCTGTCCTCCAGTAACCCCAACAAACCATGTTTTGGGGATTTCTCGTGGATAAAATGGCTGTCCAAAATACCAATCCATCAACTGATTTAAAGCGCCTGTGCAAGATGAAGGAAAACATGGCCTGTTGGGGGTACTTGAGGACAGGGTTAAGAACCACTAATTTTACTGTTGTGGGTTTAGGAACATTTTAGGCCCCCATGACCAATCTGAAACTTTGGCTTTCCAATTCACTTTCTGTATCAAACCATGATCTTCAGGACAAATAGAGGGTATATCTCCCAAACACTGATACAGGTGGCGATCTAAACCCGACTGGTCGAACTTTCTCTCGGGTTTGGGGGGGGGGAGTTTTGGGTTATAGCAAAGAACATGGGGGGGGGGGGGGATCTTTTTCACTAGCACCCACCGTATTAAGCCGTCCATAGACAAATCTAAATGTGGCGGGGTTAGTCTTGTTTGATCAACTTCTGATGAATGGACATGTTGGGAAACTTTGGTCGACCAGTGGCTGACCTATGTCAGTGCCGGGCCCCACTGTCAGAATACATTGACCTGGCGGGAGGGAGGATTCCTCTGTCCACCATATTTGTGGTTGTTCGTTCGTTTTTTTTTTTTTTTCATTTTGGACTACATTGGCCTTGATGTGCTGACAGAACAAAAACCTCCAGCCGGTGTCCTAGAATAAGAGGGAGAAGGTGAAGCCTATTGTGTTCATCTGGTTTGTGGACATGGAGGAGGAAGGGAGTGCTGGCTGTCATTTTACCACTGTGTATATACCCACATGTGAATCCTCACACGCCCACATTTGTTTTCTATGTTCTCTGTTCCTTCCACAATGCTGGTGTGCTGCAGTGCAGGAAAACATTTTTCTGCGGGGCACTAGATGGCACAGATCATGATACTGTGCAGAGACATCACTTTGTGTGCTTTTAGTAAAGATAAAATGTATTGTACCGCCCTCTTACTGCTGCTCACTTTTGGGGCATACATGACAGATTGCTGTATGTTAAAATGGAGCATTTGGAATGCAGGCAGTTTGAATAAGCCCTCAATGATTACAAAGCTGTGTGAATGTCTTTTTAATTTAATCTTATTTTATTAAAGAAAAGCAGAAAGACAAATATCGTCTCAAACATTACAAACAGCGAAATCAAGTACATCAACAATAGACATCATGTATGACACAACAGAAACATGTCTATGATGCATATGAATGAGAGTAAAAGCATAAGTACGAGGGCCACCATAAGGCCGTTAGTGCTGCAATCCCTGCATATTAAAAAAAGGGAAGATCTAGTTATTGTAGCCATCATATTTCGGGTAAGTGAGCAGTGCTGCCCCGCATACCATGCAGTATATGGGAGTGCATATTGATCTGTATGGAAAAAAAAATAACATATGGGATCAGATAGCTAACCAGTAACATTCGGCGGGTCAAGGCCATGGTATGCGGTCTAATGGATTCCTAAGAATGTAATCAGACAACAAGAGAAGGAGCAGAAGCAGACAAAAGGGGGGGAGAAAGTGGGGCAAAAATTGGGGGGGCAAGTATCACTCCATCATGGTACCAGGGCACCATCATCCAGGCCACCTTCAGCCCAGGAAATAAACTCAGAGTATCGGAACACAGACCATGAATTCCAGGTGAGAGAAAATTGTTCGCCTTTATCACTCTTCCGCCAACAGTGTGTCCCTAATGCGGTCCACCTCAACAGCCCAGTCCCCTAGGGAAGGTATAACCGCCGATCTCCAATGACGGGGGATCACCACTCTGGCCGCCGCCAGAAAGTGTTGCAACACATTGTTTTTAACGGACTTGAACGAGCCAGGGAGTATAGATAGGAGAGCCACCTCAGGGGAAGGGTGGATAGGAAAAAAATTAAGATGCGCTAAATAAAGGGTGGATAGAAGTCGCCATCAGTTTGCAGTATAGTTTGAAAATCCGCTGCCAGAATCCCTGGCTAGGAGGACATTCCCACCAGATGTGGAGCATGGTTCCTCGGGATCTCGGACACCGCCAGCAGGTATCTGACACTGCAGGGTTGAAATGTTTGATAATTGTTGGGCATCTGTACCATCTCGTTGGCAGCTTGAACCCCTTCTCCTGGGTCCTAGTGGCCAAGGATAGTTTGTGCGTCAGGGTAAAACACTTTTGCCAGTCAATAGGGGAGATAGGGTGATGCAGCTCCATCTCCCAGGCCACCATAAATGGCGGGGGATCAGGGGAGAAGATATTGAGCAGCAGGGAGTAGAGTTGAGATCACATGTGTTGGAGGTTCTGCCTGAAGAAGCAGCGCCTCAAATCCCATTGGCTCAGCAAGGATGTCCAGAATGGATGGGAAGGTTCGGATGTAGGAAGTGGTCTGTTGCCTGTGAAGCCACTGCATGGGGTGTCGGGAGGTCGGGTCGGCAGGGGTATCGGCTCTGAGTGGGGTCTGCTCGAAGGACCTGGGCAAGTCTCCTATGGTCCTCCTTACGCCACGGTCCAAATTTTGTTACGGACAGAGCTGGTGGAAAGGCTGGGGTCCCAAAGAAGGGAGTCAAAGGCCCCAGGTGGTTCGACAGGCCCCCTCTGGACCGCAAGCGATCCCAGATCTGGATCGTCTGCAGGGTAAGGTCGCTGAGAGGGCCCGAACCATAGGCAAGGTCCACGGGAGAGCGGGGAGTTCACCTGGGTTCATGTGGCTTTCCAGCTGAACTTGGTTGAAGAGTGATGGAACCAATGGAACCAATGGTATAAGGAGGCGTCCGGGGGTCCAGCACCCCCGCTAGCCTTTGGAAGGGATAATGTTTCGTATCGTATTCTGGGACGGGCAGCATTCCAAATAAACTTGGAGAACATCCGGCGTAGTTTCTTGAAGTACGAAGTAGGTATATGAATAGGCATAGTTTGAAACAAATACAGGAACCTAGGGAGAACATCCATTTTCAGGGCATTCACTCTACCTAGCCATGAGAGCCGTTAAGACGCATAGGTATTTAAATCAGCTTGGGTTCTAAGAAGTAGGGGGACAAAGTTCAGGGAGAAGAGTTGGGATATATCCGCCGGAATCTGAATTCCGAGATGCTTGATGGAGGTAGAGCCGGTTTTGAAGGAGAAAGAGGTCGATATTCTACGTAAATCCGACTTGGATAGAGATACGTTAAGGATTTCCGATTTATCGTAATTCACTTTGAAGTTGCTAACTACTCCAAATTTCCAAAAACTCCTGCAAAACTGAGGGCAAAGGTGTATGTGGGTGTGTCACGAACAGGAGCAGATCATCTGCAAAAAGGGCGAGTTTGGCATGGGTGGGCCCGATTGTTATTCCTTGGATCGTGGGATTGTTGCGTAGAGCAATGGCCAGATGTTCCATGGTAAGAATATAGAGGAAGGGGGACAGTGGGCATCCCTGTCGCGTCCCGTTAGAAATGGAGAAGGCCGGAGATGGCGAACCATTCAATCTAACCCTAGCAGATGGAGATGAGTGTAGGGACATTATTCTAGCCATCATATTGGGTCCCAAGCCAATTTGTTGCAGGGATAGTCGAAGGAACTGCCAGTCCACTCGGTCGAATGCCTTTTCTGCATCGACTGTTAAGAGGCATAATGGGATATCATGAGATCGGGCATACTCAGTTAAAAGAAGGGTCTTCAGGGTATTATCCCTAGCCTCACGGCCACTCACAAAGCCCACCTGATCCAAGTGTATTATCCCTGGCAACAGTGGTTGTAATCTATTTGCCAGTAGTTTAGCAAAAACATGCAGATCAACACTATTCAAAGATATCGGCCTGTAATTAGAGCAAAGAGTAGGATCCTTGCCCGGCTTTGGGATGAGAGATATGTGGGCCTCCAGTGCTTGTGGAGGAAATAGTGAGCCCCCCGCCAAAGGGTTGAACACCTTAGTGAGAAAGGGTGTGAGAAGGGCAGTTTTTTATAACTTCACCAGTGATATCTTTGCCGCCATTGTTGTCGGAATTACGTAGATATGGGGAGATGTCTAATTTTAAAATAAATTACAGCAAGTCCGAAGCAATGGGAGTGGAAATTAATGGAACACTAAAACAGCTTGCGGATAGCTTCAGTTTCAAATGAACAGACTCGCATATATGTTATTTGGGGACTAAAATACCAAACAGGCTTAATCGAGTGTTCGAACTTTAATTATGTACCATTGATCCGACAAATAAATTGGACTTCCAGAGGTGGGATAAAGAGATTTTTACCTGGTTTGGAAAAATTAATATCATCAAAATGAACATAATGCCGAGATTGTTGTACTTGTTCCAGACTCTACCCATTAAGTTATCTGCAGGCTTCCTGAAAGATCTAAGGTCAAGATTTGTAAGATTTATTTGGGCATGGAAGTCCCAGAGAGTACGTAGAGCTATCTTGACTCTACCTAAAGAACGAGGAGGGGTAGGTCTCCCGGACCCGGTGAGCTATTATGAAGCATCTCACCTGACACGGGTAGTGGATTGGTGTACAGTGCCGGAGGAAAAGCCATGGATACAGTTGGAACAAACTACAACTGCTATACCTTTGGAAGGAATAGTATGGCTCTCAGAAGCTGAGATACCACAGGAGGTGAAGAGACACCCTACTGTGGGGGCCACGATCCAGACGATAAAAAAAATATTTAAGAAAACAAAGATGTCGACACATCCAAGTCCTATGATCCCAATTCAGGGGACTCCAAGCTTTGAGCCGGGTCTGACAGATCAGGGTTTTAAAGAATTAAGGCGGCAGGGAATTAGTAGGATAATACACTTTTCTAGAGAAAACCTGGTAATGACTAGGGAGGAGATTGAAAGAGAGTTCTCGGAAGTTCTTGATCCTTTCAGGCGAATGCAGCTCAATGCCTTCTTACAGTCACTTGCGCAACACATGCCAGGAACACGCACTCCATCTGGGTTTGAACAGATATGTTTAAAGAGAGCCACTTAGACATTCACTCTGTTATGTATGCCCTGTTGATAGATTTAGAAGCGCCTCAAGAACTGGCTTTTTTACAAGCATGGGAGAGAGACTTGGGTATTACCTTCACGGAGATACAGAAAAAGAAGATATTGTTATTTGCACACAAAGCGTCAATGGCAACCAAGTACCAGGAAGGAGGGTATAAAATTTTGACCAGGTGGTATAGAACTCCGGCAGTATTGAATCTGATATTCCCACAAGTATCCAATCAATGCTGGCGCTGTCAGAATGCAGAGGGTACTATACTTCACATATTTTGGGAATGTCTCAGACTGAAAGAATTTTGGAAAATGGTGTCTGAAACGGTCAAAGAAATTACAGATGTGTCTCTTGGAGAAAACCCATCAGCCTTTTTGCTGCACGATATCCCCTTATCTAATGAAAAATATAAAAATTCTCTTGTAAGGCACTTACGGCAGCGAAAGCTTGCATCCCGATCTTTTGGAAAAGTGCGATAGCCCCAACTAAAATACAATGGATGGGGAGAATAGCGGAGATTCAGCAAATGGAAAATCTAACCATGATACTGAGAGGGCAAGAAGAAAAATATCGAGGTTTGGGCACCATATATTAAATATAGGGAACAAAATTTGTAGGTGGATATGTGGGCGGTTGGGGAGGCGGGAGAGCTTAATATTTAATTTTTCATTCTTATTTTATTTAATTTTGTTTTGTTTGTTTAATCAATCTATTTATATTTAGCGGGGAGGATTACTGGGGTATCACCCTAGTTAAGGAAAATATACTGCATTGGTGTTAAGGAACAATAACAGAGTTGTATTAGAACTAGGAGAAAATAATAGATAAGGATGAACATAAGTATGCTATGTTATAATAATGCAATTGTGCTGAGATGGCATTGGCTGGTAAATGTTGAAGGGAATATTAGTAGCATAAGTAGAATAAAATTGTCATTGCACGCATGTATGTTACTGTATAATATGAATGCAGTTGAGAAAATAAAGAATTTATAGAAGGGCAGTGAATAGTTTATAAAACTTGGGCGTGAAGCCATCTGGGCCTGGGCTCTTTCCACTCGGTGTACCCGCTATGGCCTTGGCAACCTCATCTTCTGTAATAGGGGTCTCTAAATCCGCAATGGTGTCAGCATCTATAGGACAATTGGTCCTCTACTCCGGTACAAGGGGAACCCGTCGACCGAGTCGCAGGGATATTGTACAGGGATTGGTAAAAATCCCTGAATTCCTCAGCCATCTTAGTCGGTGAGGAGATCAACTCTCCCTGCGCCCCCCGGATATGGGGCACAAAAGTGGAAGACACTTTGGGATGCAGAGAACGAGCCAGCGATCGACCACATTTATCCTGAAACGTATATTTATGGAAAGCGAGCTTATCCGCATACGAGTGTGCTGAGGTCTCAAAGTTCTCTGAGTTGTGATCGCGCCTTAGAAACATCCGACAGCGTTGACACTGTCGGATCGTTTGTGTTCAACTTCCAGGTCTCCTAGTGTTCGAATTGCTGTCTCTATGGCGGCCGAGCGCTCCTTTTTCAGGCACGCACCCATTTGGATAAAGGTTCCACGTAGAACTGCCTTAAGCACCTTCCATTGAAAGGGCATCGCGGTCGTATCCAAATCGTGGTCAACAAAAAAGTTCGAGATTGTGTCAGATACCCTCTGTATACACTCTGAGTTCGTAAGCAACGAGTCATTCAAGCGCCACGTCCACTCCGTAAGGAGTGGAGGGGAGCAAAAACATCAGGTGTATAGGAGTGATCAGACCAGACCATCGGGTCTATGTTGCAATCGGGAGACCAGTCCAGGCAGCTATGGTCACTCATTAAGTAGTCAATGCGACTATAAGTGTGATGTACATGAGAGAAGTGGGTATAGTCACGGACGTGGGGTGTAATACCCTCCACACGTCTACAAGACGCAGCTCGTATAATGCACGCTTCAGTGCTCTGTTTAGGGAATGAGACACAAGATCGTGAGGTGGAGGAATCTAAAAGCGGCTCTAGAGGGGTGTTAAAATCACCGCCCAAGATGAGCTTACCCTCCATGAACCCTGACAGAGTGTTCAAGTACGTCAGCGCAGACGGCATTTGATTGACATTGGGAAGATAGATGTTGGCTACCGTGAATTTGGTACCCCATAGTAGGAATTTCACAAAAATATACCTTCCATGAGGGTCAGAGAGCCGATCCAGCACTTCTATAGGGAGTGTTTTATGAAAGGCAACAGACACTCTCCTGGCCTTCTAGGCTGGGTCAGTGCTATGGAACCACCTATTGAAGTATCTGTTGGAACAGGAAGGGGTGGAGGCGGAGTGGAAATGCGTCTCCTGGAGAAGAAGCACATTGACTTGGCATTTGCATGTGATAAAGGATTTGACCTCTTTTGGAGGCAACATTAAGGCCATTAACATTGTACGAACAGAATTGCAGCCTGGGGTGAGAAATCACTGTTTGGGCCATGATGGAGTGACAAAGAGGGGGAGAGGGGAGGGGAGGGAAAAGGAAGGCCGGAGTAAGGGAGCAGGGGTCAGAAAACAGCGGGGGAGGAAGAACTGATAAGGAGAGAAGTGGGGAGGAGATTGATCAGAAAGAGCACCTTGTGAAGGTGGCTCAAACAAATAAAAAATAAAAACTACTTGTGTCCTTTAAAACGAAGCACCTCGTGAAATATCACGTGCTAGGCACGAACTGTGCCAAACCTATTTGGGGAGAGAGAACAAGGTTAGAACAGCTGAGTTGTGATCCCGACAACTCAGCAGGCATACATAACATAAATGTAAAACACCCAATAACCATGACATCTAATGTACAACTACCCAGTCATTAAAGAACATAACGTATAACTAATATCATTGGTACTCTTGGGCATCTCTAAGCAGTATACAAGAACATGTAAATGAACAGTGAAGAAACTAACTGCGGACAGAGTAGAGGCACAAACAGCCCCATATGGTCCCGAGGGGACCAGATAAACCAATCATTACATTTACAGCAGCATTGTCCCCGATTGTTGTCTCCGCTTGGCTCAAACAGTGTAAACGCACAGCAGTTGCCACTGATAGGGCACACGATACCTGAGCCCCAGGGATACAGGAGATTGGCACCGAGGGGAGCCCCAGGACGAGCCAAAAGACCGCGTAGAGGGACCCCCAAGCCAACCCGCAGACCCAAGGCCCCGAGAAGACACATGAGCAGTCCCCTGAAAAGCAACCAATGGTCCCGCCCGGGCCCAGACCGCACCCCCTCCAAGAAGTAAAAAGAAAATTACGGGTATCAAGAGACAAGTTAACAGAAGGCAGTGTATCAAAACCCAGAGGGCAGCTGCGATATCAGTGCAGTCAGGGCAATGCGGAAACACGGCGAGGGCCAGGGCGGTCCGAGCCGAGCGGGACCATCACCAACCAACAGGCAATATTAACCTCTCTATCTGTTCCCCCCCCCCCCCCCCGGGGCCCCAGCAAGCACAATTGTACCCGCCGGGGACACAGAGTCCCTGAGCCAAACAAGACAGTCAAGACCTATAGTGGCATTCAAAGGACGTGGTGAGTAGGAGTTCATGGGAGTAGACCACAAGTAAAAAGGGAAAAAATAAAACAAAGCAAACAGAACACATTCAGGGCAAACCTGGTTGAAGTCCCAGAGTAGAGCTGTACCCTCCTGGCAAAGAGGGGAGAAAAAAAAGGGACAAAGCCAGTGCAGGTCTCATGAGGGAGAGCTCGGATCAGTCTTCAGGTGACGTGGCTCGCCGCTCTCTGGCACCGGAAGGTGTGGATCTAGACTGCGGGTACCTTCGCCGCTGTAGAGGAGGGCCCGGTAGCCGCTGACGGTCATCTGGAGGGTCCAACCAATTTGGGACGGTGACGGGGTCCTGGTCCAGGAAGAGGAAGAAGGCAGGAAGCTGGTCCGGATCTGACAGGACAAATTTGTGGTTATCACGGGTCACTTTGATACTGAAGGGGTGGCCCCAAGTGTACGATGCACCAACTTGACGGATCCCTTCCAGCAGTGGGCGGACCACACGTCGCATGTACAACGTGTTGCGGGAGAGATCCGGGTATAGGTGGATGGGGGAATCGTGGAAGTCCAACGGGCCTAAGCGCCAAGCCTTACGCAAGATCTCCTCCTTCAGGGTATAGTAGTGCACCTGGCAGAGGATGTCCCGCGATCGCCCCCCCACTCTATGCACTCTGTCTAACTCGATAGGGGATGTAACTTCCCTGCCCAGGACCTGGTTGAGGATAGCGATGATAGTGGGTTTGAGATCAGCACCCGAGGTTGCCCCCGGGACACCCAGCAATCGTATGTTGTTCCTGCGGCTTAGTTTTTCACTGTCCTCTATTCGGAACTGGTGCTGTCGCAAACGGGAGAGGTGAGCTGTAGATGCATTTTCAAGCGCCGTTATTTGGGCCGAGTGGTCTTCCTGGGTGGTAGCCATCGCAGAGACCGTGACCTCCGATGCCGATACCCGTTGTTTAAGGGCGGCCAGTTCGATGTGGAGAGAAGCTTCCAACTTGGAGGCCCAGGAGTCAAAATCAGCCCGGAAGGCAGAGAGCAGTGCAGAAGTCGTGGGACCTGGAGCGCCCCCCGAGGCTGGGAAAGGCATCTCTCCTGGAACAGTGTTTGCGCTTGTGGTAGGGGGCAATGTGAGACCGGACAGGGAATCCGGAGGGTCCATCTGGGGATTCAGGTGTGAACCCGATCCGTCTCCACCAGATAGGGAAGTCGCTGCAGGCGGGGGTTTAGTTTTGCCCAGAGTTCAGCCCGTCGGAGTTTATCCTTCCCTGTGTGAGATTCCTGCGATGTTGTGCGCAGCAGGTACTGTTGAATAGTGCCTTGTTGCAGTTCAGTATGGTCAGCAGAAGAGGAGCTGGAAGCCGCCATCAGCAGATCGGGTGCAAATTAACAGGAGCACAGCCTGCGGTTGTCGGGAGAGCACAAAGCTCAGCAGTACATGTCGTCAGCCGTCCATCCTCAGCCACACGTCTCCACAGGTGACATGGTAGAGCGGCTAGTGCGATCCGCGCTGCAGGTGGGGATGACGATTCGCTGTAAGACTATGTGGGTGGAGCAATATAGCCACCACCTCCAGGCCCGGACCTGTCTTCCCACTGTCCTGGCAATTTAACTCACAGTTCATGCAAAGGTGTAGCAGATCAGTCAGCCAACGGCTGGGGGGGGGTGCACTGTGGCCAGAGGTGGATGTCCGCCATGCTCCAGAGCAGCAAGATGGTCGCCGTACCCTGTGGTGGGGCTGAGGCCACTACCAGTCTGTCAGGCGGTCTTGGAGGCAAAGCGTGCCGCGGTGATGTGGTCGGGCAGCGTGCCGAGTACCCGGGAGGGCTCTGAGGGGCGTGCGGGGGACAAGGAAGGAAGACGGCCGCCTCCCAGGAGTAGGCCGAAGCCGTGGTCTTTCCTGAGGGATGACCGCCGGATGGACAAACTTCACCCCGCCGGGGGCCAGGGAAACCCCACCAGGTAGGAAGGCGGGACGAGCAGCCACCCCAGGGACCAGTTACGGGAAGGAGGAGCAGCTCACCTTGTCCCCGGAGGCAAGTCCGTGACCGGGTCTGTAGGCCGCGGGATGCGGAGGTGCAGCCGCCGGGGGTCCCCAGTGGTGTCGTCCGGGCAGAGATTCGCCCCAGCGGAGGAGCGGTAGATCCACAAGGAAACGGGGCGGCTCGGCCTCTGCACGGATCGCGGCGTAGAGTCAGGAAAGGCCCAGTGCACAGTAGGCCCCAAGATGGCGGACGGCCTCTGATGCGTGGAGGCAGCTACAGGCCAGGAGCGGAACCAGCCTCTCAAAGTCCGCAGCAGCTGCCCGATCCAAAGCAGGGGGGGGGGGGGGATCAGGGAGCAGTACCAACAGGCTGGGGCCCCAGCAGAGGGAGGAAAAGTGGCTGATTCCTGCCGGGGATGTGTGAATGTCTTTTTAATTTCACAAGGGTAAATTATGATTTATTACCAGACCCATTTTTTTCGTGATTCACCGTGCCAAGAAAGATTTTCAATTTCTAAATATTAAAATATCTTTGATACAAAAAAAAAAAAAAAAAATTATATATACTGTGTGTGTGTGTGTGTGTGTGTGTGTGTGTGTGTGTGTATGTGTGTGTGTGTGTATATATATATATATATATATATATATATATATATATATATATATATATATATATATATATATATATATATATATATATATATATATATATATATATATATATATATATATATATATATATATATATATATATATTATATATATATATATATATGTATATATATATATATATATATATATATATATAATTATAATTTTTATTCTTCTCTTGGGTCCCTCTTTGGCGTTCCTAGCTCCTCCTTTCTGTTGAGTGCCCCACAACAGGCAGCTTGCTATAGGGGCACATGAGCCGAGCTGCAACTCTGCGTGTCTATTCAGACGCCAAGGCCCCGCTCCCGCCCCCTCCTTACTTTGACAGCAGCGGGAACCAATGGTGCTTCACTACTGTCTCAGCCAATGAAGGAGAGTCCGTACAGCAGAGTCTCTCGTGCAACATTGCTGGATCAAGATGGGGCTGCTGCTTATCTTAATGTGCAGAATGCATTAAGATAAAAAAAAAAACACCTGCTTTAAAGCGGTTCTCCACCCTAAAGTGGAGTCCCGCTGATCGGAACCCTCCCCCCCTCCGGTGTCACATTTGACACCTTTCAGGGGGAGGGGGGTGCAGATACCTGTCTAAAGACAGGTATTTGCACCTACTTCCGGCCACACGCTACGGGCATAAGATGGGTTTTTCTGACTTCCCGTCTGTCGCCCGTTGTGTGCTGGGAACACTTGGCTCCCAGCACACAGCGTGTGAGCCAATCGGCGGGCGCAGCGCGACTCGCGCATGCGCCGTAGGGAACCGGGCAGTGAAGCCGCAGTGCTTCACTTCCTGGTTCCCTCAGCGTGGATGGCGGGGGGAGCAGCAGAGACGATCGATCGTCCTCTGCTGCGATCGGCGCTGGACTCCAGGACAGGTAAGTGTCCTAATATTAAAAGTCAGCAGCTGCAGTATTTGTAGCTGCTGGCTTTTAATATTTTTTTTCCCATGGCACATCCGCTTTAACAACCATTTTAACTTCTTGCAGGAATATACCATAGAAGTTTTGTAAAAGTTGGCTTTAAAGACATGCACTTTTTTTATATAGCATCTTATTTGAATATTTGCAATAGCCATTTGACTTGGGACTTTGCTTGCATGGACTTCAGTTTGTACAAGAGCAATGTGTACAGCAAACATTTACAAAACCTTTAATAAACCACATGCAGCCTTGTTATAACATTTATCCCTTTTTTTACTGCCACCAACTGATGTCATACATACATCGCACCCTTGAAAAATTTATGCCAGGCCCCTATCCGAGCAGACCAGGAAAAGGTCTGCATGCTTTGCTGGGGATTCTTGTACACTAAATGGGTAATGTCACTAATTGCGTAATGTCACTAATTGCTAAGGTTATGGCAGGTGCCAGCACCCTCATAATACTAAAATTACTAAGTACTGCATTCAAGCCAATGTCCGAACAGCCCAAGTTCAGTTCAACTCGTGTTTGACATTTTTTAGTCTGTACGTTTTTTTTTTTTTTTTTTTTTTTTTTTTTTGAGTCCTTTCACACTGGTGCGTTTTTGCAGCGTTTATGCGGTAAAAATAGCGCTATTAAAGCGCTCATAAAACGCTCCCCATGCATCTCAATTGACCCTTTCACACTGAGGCGTTGCGCTGGAGGAGCGTTGAGAAAAGTCCTGCAAGCAGCATCTTTGGAGCAGCTTTTGAGCGCTGAAAATGCTCCAAAAACGCCCCTCTCCATTGAAATGAATTGAAAACGCAGTAATATCACGGTAAAATAGCGGTGTTTTACCGCTATTTTAACGCTCCGCTGTAGGCGTTTCCAGTGTGAAAGGGCTCTAAAGGTAGACTGATGTGAATATATAGTGTGTGTGTGTGTGTGTGTGTGTGTAAATTGTCCGCTATATAATGACCTTTTAAAAATCTAATTCTAGTCCTAAAGCAGAACTCTAACCAAAATGGCAAAATTAAAAATATCTCAAGGATGAGATAAAATGTTTTTCTTTCGTTCATTGACGGACACCGCACTTTAAATCTTGAACTTGGGGTTATATCGCCACCTTAAGGAGAGGACTAGGCAGAACATGTAACAGCAAAACTGCACAGTACCACCCAGGGGGCAGTCCTACTGGCTATAACCCCTCATACTGCATCAAGCAGCTCAGTTTTTTTTTTTTCTGCCTAGTGTACAAGGACTTGGCTCCGGGTGGGGAACATTGGTCCTGGAGATTTTTTATTTTTTTGTTTCTTGTGATCTACTATCAACAGCCGGGCTGGGTGACAGGCTGGATAATATAGATCCTGGTAGTCTCCCCTTGCCCGGCCTTTGAGCTTGAGTAGACCCTAGCTAAGCGCTGGGTTGGCCACGACATGCCCCTTTTGATCAGAGGGCTCCGAGTCCGTACAGGGGGCTGTTTATGGGGTCCGCTCGGGCCTTGGGTGTGTGAGGTACAATTTGTGGGACGTGGTCGCGGCCATTTTTCTCTATCTCAGTCAGGGAAGTCCAGCGGCCATTTTGTCGGAGCCCTCAAGTGTTCCGAGGCGGCCATTTTCTAGTAGTCTTAGCTTGTTTTTGCCTCTAGCACTGGGGATTTCCTTCTGAAATGGCGCGAATCGCACATAGCACTTTGTGAGGGAGAGCAGACGGCAGCGCAGTACCTGGGTGGTGAGTCCTACGGGGGGGGGCCCCCCTCAGTCTGTGGCAGCTAGAAGGGTGGACTTTTTTCCCTAAGGGGTGTCAGGCGCGTGTGGGTCAGCATGACGCTTCTTCCCCAGCCATACCTGTAGTGGCAACCGGTTCCTATGGACGCTTTGTCGGTGGTCCTGGAGTCTTTTGTTGCCAGGGTGGAAGCGGTGTGCGGGCACAAGGGGTGGTAAAAAAACTCCCCCCACCGTCCTCTGGGGACAGCTGATTCAGACTCTGGCCTTGCCCTGTGGCAACCGGCCCCTGTTTAAAGTTGCGGACCAGGACAGTGAGGATGATTCTGGGTCAGCGCAGGAAAGAGTGCTTGTAGGAGCGTTTATCACAGCTGTGTGGGATACCCTAAAAATGGAGGATACAGCAGGGGCATCTACAGAAGTGTCGGCCTTTTTTGGGTCTCACAAGCCAGCCCGCACGGCTAAGGTGTTTCCCTACCTGACCTATTTTGATAAATTTATCTACAAACACAGTGGGCCTTTTCAGTAACCAAAACGCATGGCGGTGCGTTGCGCCTTTGAGGAGAATTTCCTGAAAAAAATGGACATCTCCCCGATTCGTGGACCCCCTGGTATCCAGGTTAAAATAGGTAACCACTATCCTGGTGGAGCGGACCCCTCCTTTTAAGGACCCTGCCGATAGGAGGGCCGAGGCGGTTGCCCGGTCCATGTTTATGGTGGTGGGGTTAGCATTGTGGCCAGTGTTGGCTGCGGCCCTGGTGTCCCAGATGCTTACTGAATGGGCAAAATTGTTGCACCAGGCCTGAAAAGCAACAGGACTCCCTGGTCTGCGTGGAACTGGCAGACTAGTTGGTGCATGACCTTAAGTATGTCTGCAATGCGGCCTTAGACACTGCCCCCTTGCCTTCTGGAGCCTCAGTATCTGCTGTGTCGCCTGATTTGGCTGAAATGCTGGTCTGCGAACCAGGCATCTAAGAAGGCTCTGGGGGATTTGCCTTTCCAGGGAGAGAGGCTCTTTGGAGCCTCGCTGGATGACATTATTAAAAATGTTACTGGGGGTAAGAGTACGTTGCTCCCACAAGCCAAAAAAAGGTAAGAAGCCATGCCGTAGAAATTTGTTTTTCATCCGTCTGGGTCGGCAGGTGAGTGTTCCCAGACAGACAAGGTGTCCGCTAAAGGACAGAAGCATCCCTGATTTCACAAGCCTGCAAACAAATCTTCGACGGCATGAAGGTTTGCCCCCGCCCGACTCGTGGGGGGGGTCACCTATGGGAGTTTGCAGCCGGGTGTGGACCTCCCTGCTTTTCAGACCAGTGGGTCTGCGAAGTGGTTTCATCTGGGGGATTTTCTGGCATCCCTGGACATCAAGGACACATACTTCTTGTCCCCATATGCATCAGAGGTTTTTGCCTTCAGGAACGACCACTACCAATTTGTAGCTCGCCCTTTTGGCCTGGCATCGGCACCAAGGGTTTTTACCAAGGTGCTTGCGCCAATTCTGGCTTTGCTGAGGCAGCAAGGAATCACAATTTTGGGCTACCTGGACGACCTTTCTGAGAGCAGCTTCCGCCTTAGAATTAGAGGAGGATGTGGCGATCGCCAGTCAGACTCCTTCGGGAGTTCATTTGGGTTCTGAACCTCCAGAAGTCGGTGTTGGTACCGACTCAATGCCTGGAGTACCTGGGCATGATTCTGGATTCCTCCAGAGGCGAGAGTTTTTCTCCCTTTGGACAAACTGCAGACTCTTTGGGCTGCGGTGAAGCTGTTGGCGTCCCGCAAGTGGTTGTCCCGCTTCTACATGCGAGTCCTGGGTCTCATGGTAGCCACTTTCGAGGTGGTACCGTATGCTCAATTCCACACTCGGGTCTTGCAAAAGGAGATCCTGTCCAAATGGGACAAATCTCTGTTGTCTCTGGATTGTCCAATTCGGGAGAGCCAGCTAGTCAGGGATTCCCTGATCTGGTGGCAGAGGTCTCCAGCCCTTCGGTCCTGGAAGTTGTTCCTTCCCTTTCACGATTGACGCCAGCCTGACCGGTTGGGGGGAAGTTTTGGGCGCACAGTCTGCACAGGGTCGCTGGATTCCCGGTGATTCCGATTGCCCCAGATTGGCCTCGGCGCCCCTGGTACACCGACATAAAACTAATGGTGGCCGATGTTCCTTGGCAACTGCCATGCGAGAGGACCTTCTGTCGCAAGGCCCTTTACTCCATCCTGCTTTACAGTCGCTGGCTTTAACGGCGTGGCTATTGAAAGACGGGGACTAAGGGACCGAGGTCTGTCTCGGCCGGTAATCATCTCTGAGGGTGCGCAAGTCCTCTTCTCGAAAGATTTATCATTTCACATGGCCTACATCTCTGTGTGAGGAGATGGGGTGGCGTCCGCGGATGTATTCTATTTCCAGGGTTCTGCTGTTTTTGCAGCAGGGAGTGGATCAGAAACTTGCCTCAAGCACCGTTTTAACCACTTGACCACTGGGCACGTAAACCCACTTAATAACCAGACCAATTTTCAGCTTTCGGTGTTCTCACAATTTAAATGGCAATTACTCAGTCATACAACATTGTACCCAAATTAAATCTTCGTCCTTTTTTTCACACAAATAGAGCTTTCTTTTGGTGGTATTTAATCACCGTTGGGTTTTTTATTTTTTGCGCTATAAGAGAAAAAAGACTGAAAATTCTGTAAAAAAAATAAATTTTCGGTTATAAAATTTAGTAAATTTTGTATTTTTTCTTCATTCTTTTGCATAAATGTGGAAGATGAAGTTACGCCGAGTAAATAGATACCCAACATGTCACCCTTCAAAATTGCACACGCTCGTGGAATGGCGCCAAACTTCGCTACCTAAGAATCCCCATAGGCAACGTTGCAGGGTATTGTGGTGTATTGCAGCAGGGTATTGCTGGGGCATTGCAGCAGGGTATTGCTGGGGCATTGCAGCAGGGTATTGCTGGGGCATTGCAGCAGGGTATTGCTGGGGCATTGCAGCAGGGTATTGCTGGGGCATTGCAGCAGAGTATTGCTGGGGCATTGCAGCAGAGTATTGCTGGGGTATTGCACAGGGAGGGATGGCTGGCTGGCTGGATGCGCTCTCTCCCCTCTCCTCTCTCACACTGTACCGTTCGGTACAGAGAGGAGAGGGAGGAACCGGCGTCATCACATGACGCCGGTTTGTTTACTAGTGATCGCTCCGTCATTGGACGGAGCGACCACGTGGTAAACCGCCGCTATGAGCGGCGATTTACCGTGATCAGCCGGGTCCGGAGGAGATTCCCGTGTGCGCGCCCCACAGGGCGCGCGGGAGCGCGATTCTGGGAGGACGTACATTGACGCCCTCCCAGAGTTAAGCAACCGCCTTGTAGACGTATTTCGTCTATAGGGCGGTTGCTAACTGGTTAAGGGGCAGATATCGGCTTTTTTTTTTTTTTTTTTTTCAGCTTCCCTTGGCGGCTCAGTCATTGGTGAGTACATTTTGTGCAGGGGGTTCGACATGTGGCCCCCCCCCCCCCGGTTCGACCACCGCTGCCTCCGTGGGATTTGAATCTGGTGCTCTCGATACTTCAGAAACTGCGGTTTGAAATCATTAGGGAGATCCCCCTATTGTCACTCTCTAAGTAGCCTTTCTGGTGGCTATTGCATCTGCCAGGAGGGTTTGAGTTGGTGGCCTTGTTTTGCAAGTCTCCCTACCTGATCCTCCACAAGGATAAGGCGGTGCTATGCCTGCAGCCTTAGTTTCTTCCTAAGGTTGTTTTGGCTTTTCATCTAAATGAGGACATTGTGCTTCCATCCTTGTGTAAAGAGGTTGCTTTGCATTCCCTGGACATGGTTCAGGCTCTGCGGGTGTATCTGTCAGCTACTGCTCCATTTCGGAGGTCGGATTCACTGTTTGTGTCGGTAATTGGTCCAAAGAAGGTGGATTAGTCAGATCGTGATCCAGGCGAATGCTTTATTAAGGTTGGCCCTTCCCTTTCCTGTCACAGCACATTCGACCCAGGGCAATTGGTGCCTCCTGGGCTTTCCGACATCAAGTGTCCGTTTCTCAGGTGTGTAAGGCGGTGACCTGGTCGTCCGTTCACACTTTCACAAAATTTTACAAGGTTGATGTGAGTGCATCTGCGGATGCTTGCTTCAGCCGCAAGGTTTTGCAGGTGGCTGTTTAAGGTTGCAACTCCTCCGTTGAATGAATAAATACTGATGCACTCGTATTAAAGCGGTGGTTCACCCATAAAAACGACTTCCCCCTATTACACTGCCCCCCCCGCATTACAATACGAATATGCCATAAATATTTTTTTGCCTGCTGTACATACCTGGGTACAGCTATTCACCCGTGTCCTCCGGGTTGCGAGTCCCGCGGGAGTGGGCGTTCCTACCATGGCGGTGCTTGACTAAAAAATGAGCTCCCCCCCCGTCGCGTAAGCCACGTCACGACTGGCGAAAGGAGCCGAACTGCGATGCGCAGGCTAGCGCCGACTCGCCGTTCGGCTCCTTCCGCCAGTCGTGACGCGGCTTACGCGACGGGGGGAGCTCGTTTTTTAGTCAAAACGTCAATCACCGCCATGGTAGGAACGCCCACTCCCGCGGGACTCGCAACCCGGAGGACACGGGTGAATAGCTGTACCCAGGTATGTACAGCAGGCAAAAAAAAATGAATGGCATATTCATATTGTAATGCGGGGGGGCAGTGTAATAGGGGGAAGTCGTTTTTATGGGTGAACCACCGCTTTAACTCATGTGCAATGTGAATCGTGCATATACAATCAAGCAAAAAAAACCTGGTGAAGAAACTCTTAATATGTGAGTAGATCATGAAAAAGTCCTGATTGAATCAGCCAGTCTGCAGTGATCCTTCCCTAATTGCCAAGATCTCACTTCAATGTGATCAGGTTACAACAACCTCCAGCAAGCGATCAGATGTTTCCAGTTTCATTCAGTCACATGCAAAAGAGGAGGAAAAGGAAACCTAGCGTAATATTGTACCATATAGATGTGAATAAAGGCTGCACTTAGTGCACTCACATATCCTTGCTTATGTTATAGACGGGGTATATTGCCGCTCCTCACTCGGGATAGACATCTGATGGTCCGTCACTGTAGGCTACTCCCCCACATGTATCGTCACTCGTCACGTGACTTAGTCATGGGTGGAGTTTTTTTGCTTGTTTCCACCCCTCCTTTTTTTTTTTTTACACTGCCTGGGGAAGTCCCTTTGGTCAAGATTTAAAGTGCTGTGTCAGTCAATGAACAAAAGTAAAAAAATTGGATTTTTGTACTCACCGTAAAATCCTTTTCTCTGCAGTTCATTGACGGACACAGCACCCACCCTTCCTTTTCTGTTTTTACTGCTTTTTGACAAACTGAGCTGCTGGATGCAGTGTGAGTGGTTATAGCCAGTAGGACTGCCCCCTGGGCGGTACTATGCAGTTTTGCTGTTTTTATACGTTCTGCCTAGTCCTCTCCTGAAGGTGGCAATATAACCCTAAGGTCAAGATTTAAAGTGCTGTGTCCGTCAATGAACGTCAGAGGATATTACGATGAGTACAAAAATCCTATTTCTCTTATCGTCCATTGACGGGCACAGCTCCTTAAATCTTGACAAGTGGGTTATGTTCCTTTTCACAGAGGACTAGGCAGAAACATGTTTGATAATTAAATTCAGAGGGCTTATACAGTTAATGGGACACTTTGTTAGAGCGGGGTGTTGGGGGGGGGGGGTCGGTGGGTGTTGAAATGTGCCCCCACCATTCCCTGGGGACTGCTCTGCCTCAGAACGGGACCTGGCTGTCACCTCCCTGGTTCTGTGTAAGTGGACTAGGACCTTTCTTGTGAGGAAAACTCCTCACTGGGGTCAGTGACAGGGCACTTGTCAATGCGCTGCTGCAAGGAATTTGCTTATGCTGTATTGTGCAGCGGAGGTATCCTCTGAGGGCTGGGTCTTTTTTGTGCACACAATCCAGACTGCTCTGTAAAGGTTTTCCTAATATATCCTTTTCTTTTGACAAGTTCATTGATAATGAATGGGATAAGGCTGCAGAATTCCTAATTCCTTGTTACTCGGCGCCTGGCGGTTTGGTACCCCTTTTGAGGAGAGCGTTTTTTTTTTTTTTTAAATATACGCTTCTTGGGTTGTGGCCTCCGGTGCCTAGTTAAACTGGGGTGGCCACTCTCCCTATAATGGGGACCCCTGTCTTCAATGACCATTCTGATAGGAGGTCTGAGGCGCTGACCTGCTCAATGTTTCACATGCTGGGGTCTGCATCGCAGCCTGTTGTGGCCGCAGACACTCGCTGAATGGGCAAGGTTTTGCACCAGATTGTGGAGGAGCACCAGCTCCCTCCTTGATTTTAGACTGACCGACCGACCAGTTGGTCCAGGGCCTTGTATATGTCTGTGATGCTACACTGGATGCAGCATCCTTGATATCCAGAGCCTCTGTTTCGTCGGTTTTGTGCTGCCTGATTTGGCGGAAATGCTGGTCTGCTGACCAAGCATCCGAAAGTCCTGGCTGATTTACCCCTCAAGGGTAGGAGGCTTTGGTACCTTGTTGGATGACATTATCACAAATGTCACTGGGGGTAAGAGCAAGCTCCTCCCTCAGTCCGCTAGGGGGAAGGAACCACGCCATGTGCTGGGTCCTTCATTCCCCGCTCAGAAGCGGTATTTTTTGTCAGTCAGGCCCTATGGGTAAACCCTCCCAGGCCGACAAAAGCTCAGCCGGGGGACGGTATAGTCCCTGGGTGCGTAGGCCGAACACGCCGGCACCCAAACCCGCCAATGTATGTAGCTTTACCCTGCCCGTCTCATGGCGGGGGGGGGGAACAGGTGGTCTCTTCGGAGTACTAGATGGGGTTCTTTCTATCCACTGAACAGATTCTTTCCCTCGAGTCTCCCTCTTCCGGTGGTCAGTGTGGGACTTGCTAGGTTGCGGGGTAATTTTACCTGTCCTGCAGGACGAGAAGTTTCAGGGATTCTATTCAAATATGTTCTCGAAGGCGGACGGTCAGCCCAATTTTGGGCCTCACAGCCCTAAATGCCTTTGAGAGTTAGGTAGTTTCGCATGGAATCCATTCGTTCGGCTGTAGCTGCGCTCCATCCGAGGGACTTTCTGGCGTCTTTGGAGATCAAGGATGCATACTTGCATGTCCCAATTTGCGCAAGTCACCAGAGGTTTCTGCGCTTTGCGATGGAGGACCACTATCGGTTCCGACTCAGCGTTTTGGAGTACCTAGGGTTGATCCTGGACTCCTCGGTGGTGGAGGTCTTTCTTCCCCTTGAGAAATTGCAGACTCTTCAGTCTGCAGTGAAGGTGTTTGGCGTCACGCAATCGGTCATCTCCATTTTTTCGTGCGAGTCCTGGGCCTGTTGGTAGCCTCCGTCTAGGCGGTACCGTATGCCCAGTTACACACGTGTTTTGCAGAAGGAGATGCTGTCCAAATGGTACAAATCTCCTTTGTTTCTGGATCGTCCAGATTCAGGTAAGCCACCTAGTCAGTCTGTCTGAATTGGTGGCCGAGATCCCCGACTCTTCGGTCCGGGAAGTCGTCCAGTGGACGACTGACGCCAGCTTCACGGGTTGAGGGTCACTTCTGTGGGGTTCAGTCGACCCAGGGTCGCTGGACTCTTGCTGAATTCTGTCGATCGATCGTCCTAGAATCCCGATCTGGATTCAGCCGGACAGCGCCACGGCCGTGGCTTAGGTCTACCATCGGGTAAACTGGCAGGCGGACTACCTGAGTCGCCAGATGCTGGACCAGGGCGACTGGTCTTTGCACTCCGATGTTTCAACTCCCTTGCAGGAGGTGAGGCTCATTGGGCATGGATCTCCTGGCCGCCCGTCTCAACCGCATGGTGGCGAAGTTCATGGCCAGGTCTGGTATTCTGTTAAGACGCGTTGGTGGCCCTGTGGGGTCCGTATCGGCTACTTTTTATGCCTTTCCTCCATTGTAGTTTCTTCAGCTTCTCCACAGAGTGGAGGCTGAGGGGATCCCGATGATCCTAATCACTCCAGATTGGACTCTGCGTCCTTGGTACGCCGATCTCAGGCGCCTGGTGGCGGATGTACCCTGGCGGTTGCCAAGGTAGGAGATCCTTCTGTCTCAAGGTCCCATACTTCATTCTGTTGTACAGTCGATACCAAAAGCCAATGCTGTGCAAGCTAACAAGGTTTTCAGGGGACCGGGGTCTGTCTGACTCGGTCATCTCAACCATGCTGAGGGCACGGTAGTCTTCTTCCAGAAAGATCAACCATAGTACCTGGAAGGCCTACATCTTGTGCGAAAAGATGGGGTGATGTCCAGGGTCCTGCTGTTTTTCTGTAAACTGTCTTAAGTACCGTTAAGCGGCAGTTTTCAGCATTGGCTGTGCTTTTTTTTTTTTTTTTTTTTCAATGGCCTTTTGCGTCCCATTCTCGAGTGGGTACCTTTTGTGCAGGGGGTTCGTCATATACTTCCCCCTCTTGACCCACTTCTTCCCCCATGAGTTTTGACTCTGGCTCTTTAGGAACCTTCCTTTTGAAAAAATCAGAGAGATTTCTCTCTTGGCACTTTCTCAGTAGGTGGCCTTTGTTTGGCGGCCATTACTTCTGTCAGAAGGCTTTCTGAGTTGGCGGCCTTGTCTTGCAAGTCGCCATACTGGATCCTCCATAAGGATAAGGCAGTGTTGCGCCCGTAACCTTCCTTCTAAAGGGTGGTTTCGGCCTTTCACCTGGTTGAGGACATTGTTCTTCCATCCTTATGTCCTCGGCCGGCGCATCCTAGAGAGGTTGCGCTACATACTTTGGACGTGGTATGTGCTTTGCGGGTGTACCTGTCTGCTACGGCTCTTTCGTAGATATGACGCACCTTTTTCCGGTCACGGCACTTTCGACCCGGGCAAATGGTGCTTCCTGGGTTTTCCGACATCTTGCGTCTGTATCACAGGTGTACAAGGTGGCGACTTGGTTTGTCATTCACATTTTTTCCAAATTTTACAAGGTTGATGCGAGTGCATCTTCTGATGCTTCTTTCGGCCGCAAGGTTTTGCAGGCGGCTGGTTAAAGTTGCAACTCCTGTGTTGAGGAGCTCTGTTTGGGGTGAAGTTAAATTGGTTTTACTGATGCTGTTCCCACCCCTCGTTTTTTGGCACTGCTTGGGGACGTCCCACTTGTCAAGATTTAAGGAGCTGTGTCAGTCCATGGAAGATAAGAGAAAATAGGATTATTTTTGTACTCACCGTAAAATCCTTTTCTCTGTCGTCCATGGACGGACACAGCACCCACCCCTCCTAAACTTTTTTTTTTTTTCTTCTACTGCTTGTTACGAACTGAGGCTGCATACTGCAGGGAGGAGGGTTATGTCCGAAGGGACCGCTCCCTGGGCAGGGCTGTTCAACTGTTGGATAACTTAATACCTGTTACTTGAACATGTTTCTGCCTAGTCCTCTCCTGTGAACCGGAACATAACCCACTTGTCAAGATTTAGGGAGCTGTGTCCATCCATGGATGACAGAGAAATAGATTTTACGGTGAAGACCAATTCTATTTTTTTATTTTTTTTGCTGTAATATTCCCCATATTCAGTCCAGAGATTCTTCTTCTTTTTTTTTTTTTTTCCCCTCATAAGTTAAAAACATTTTTCTTTCACACGCGGGTGTTGGCGGTGAAGCGCCGCTATTTTTAGTGGTGCTTTTGCATCGCAGGCTTGGCTTTTTTTTTTTTTTTTTTAATCTTTTTTGGGCTTATGAAAAATGCTAGTATGCATGGAACCTTAAGGTGGATACACACTTTTTTTTTTTGTTCAATTTCCTTTTAAATTGACCTTCAACTATGTAATGCAAGGGCCTACCTGGTAGTATTTAGATTTGACCTCCATAATACAGGTTTCGACGATATCCGGGCGCTAGGTCGCAATTGCGACAAATTGTGACCTGGCGCCCGCAACTGGCCGGTAATTAAGGCCGCGGCTTTGCGTCCTTGTGAAGTCACAAGCTTCCTTCTGTCACCTGGTGCCATCTGGTGGTGGTCGTTGGCATTACAAGTAAAACCAGTTCTAATGTGTAAGTTCTCACTGTTTTCACTGCCATCTCCTTCCCTCTAATTAGAACCCCCAAACATTATATATATTTATTCTAACACCCTAGAGAATAAAATGGCGTTATTGCAATACTTTCTGTCACGCAGTATTCGCGCAGCGGTCTTACAAGCGCACTTTTTTGGGGGGAAAATACACTTTTTTTAATAAAAAAAATAAGACCACAGTAAAGTTATATATATATATATTTTTTTTTTTTTTATTGTGAAAGAATGTTACGCTGAGTAAATTGATACCCAACATGTCACGCTTCAGATTTTGCGTCCGCTCGTGGATTTTGCGTCCGCCGGACCTTCACGAAATCAAGTCTCCCGCGCGCATAATGAGCTAGTATGCGGTCCCAATTTCCCTGAACATTGTCCTGGAGCTGAAGCTGCACCAGTGATTGAACATGATAGTTCAAGGAAAAAGGGACACCAATCACACTAGGGACAGAATCTGTATGCAAAAGTCCTTTGACGCTCTTGACTGCTAGTAATGTGTGGCTGGTGCACAAAACCACTAACGTAATTCACCCCTGACTACTAAGGGCTGCATGCTGCATCAACATTTTGTACTTTTTGTTTTGCCCTCTATTGTGAGCCACAATCAATATTCTATCATCCTAGTGCACTCTAATTAGAAAATGTGTTTCCATTGGCATCTAAAAGGCGCTGTGTGTGTTAGTTAAACTGCTAGAATGATGACTGTTCTCTGCCAGACCCCTCTTAACCACTTAAGCCCCGGACCTTTAGGCAGCTAAATGCCCAGGCCAGGTTTTGCGATTCGGCACTGCGTCGCTTTAACAGACAATTGCGCGGTCGTGCGACGTGGCTCCCAAACAAATTGGCGTCCTTTTTTCCCCACAAATAGAGCTTTCTTTTGGTGGTATTTGATCACCTCTGCGGTTTTTATTGTTTTCGCTATAAACAAAAATAGAGCGACAATTTTGAAAATAATGCTATATTTTTTGCTGTAATAAATATCCCCCAAAAACATATACATGTGAATTGGCCCTGGATACGCTCCCCTTGCTCTCCAGGGCCTCCACGGTGGTACTATGCCAACTTGTGTGGCTAAAGTGTTGGTCTGCGGACCAAACCTCTAAAGGGTCCTTAGGAGGACTTACCCTTGAAGGGTGTACGGCCTTTTGGGGCGTCCCTGGTTGACATCATTATAGATGCTACAGGGGGCAAGAGCACTCTGCTCCCGCAATTTGGGAAGGGTAAGGAGCCTCGGCATAAGCAGGGTCCCTCCTTTACCTCCCCCAAGCGATTTTTTCCGCCCCCAGGTGCGGCAGGAAAACGTTTTCCAGGGTGCTAAGGCGTCCGCTGTAGATAAAAAAGCGCACCTGGTACCGCAAACCCAACAAGCCTGCGGACAAGCCTGCTTCTGCATGTAGTTCTGCCCCCGCCAGTAACTCGGGTGGGGGGCCAACTTTAGGGAAGCGGGTCGGTAGAGATCCCTCTTTCTGACCGCTGGGTTTGCGAGGTTGTTTACTCGGGGTACAAGATGGTTTCTTTCTTGTCCACCAAACAGATTTTTCCTTTCAGCCTCCAGCTTCCTCTGGTACACCGGGTGGCCCTGTCAGGGGGCTGGTCAGGATCTGCTGGTCAGGGAAGGATTATACCGGTTCCTTCACGGGAAAGGTTTTCAGTTTTTTTTTTTTTTTTTTTAATCCAATCTGTTTGTTGTCCCCAAAAAAGGAGGGGGTCCGTCCAATCCTCGACCTCAAGGCCCTTAACTCTTTTGTCAAAGTGCAAAGGTTCAGGATGGAATTGTTCGCTCGGTAGTGGCGGCTCTCCATCAGGGGGACTTTATGGCGTCCTTGGGTACTCAGGACGCGTACCTGCATATTCCCATACGCGCAAAACACCAGAGGTTTCTACGTTTTGCGGTCGAAGAGGACCATTTTCAGTTTGTGGCCCTCCCCTTCGGCCTGGCTTCGGCACCACAAGTTTTTTGCTATTGTGGGAGACCTGGACGACTTTCTCCTGAGGGCTTCTTTAAGCTCAGACTTGGGAGAGGATGGGTTCATCACCTGCCAGCCCCTCCAAAAGATTTGGGTGGCTACTGAATGTCCAGGAGTCAATGTTGGTTCCGTCCTAGCGACTGGAATACCTGGGGTTGGTCCTGGATTCCTCAGAAGCTAGTTTTTTCTCCCGACGGAAGAACTCCAGACACTGCAATCTGCAGTGCAGCGGTTTGCGACCCAGCAGTGGTCGTCGCTTCGCCTTTGCAAGAGAATTCTGGGTCCTATGGTAGCCTCTTTTGAACCGGTTCCGTATGCCCAATTTCACACCCGAGTGTTACAGAAAGAGATTCTGTCACATTGGGACAAGCTCCCTTCGTCTCTGGATTACCAGATTTGGGTGAAGTCGCCTGGTCAGGTCCTCCCTAGTGTGGTGGCCGACATCTCCGGTACTTCGGACCGGGAAATTATTTCTGCCGTGCTATCGGACGGTGGTCACTACGGATGCCAGCCTCTACAGCTGGGGGCGCTCTGGAGTGTCCAGTCAGCCCAGGGCGCTGGACTCAGGTGGAGTCCCGCCTGTCAGTCAATGTCCTGGAGCTCCGGGCTATCAGGCTGCGTCTCCCCAAGTGGTTTCTGGGTCTGCAGGACCGTTCGGTCAGGATCCAGTCTGACAACACCACGGCTGTGGTGTATGTCTACCATCAAGGGGGCACGCGGAGCTCGGCCGCGGTGGTGGAGGTTGCACACATCCTCCGGTGAGCCACAACGTACGCCCCGGCTCTATCGGCCGTGTACATTCCGGGGGTGCAGAGTTGGCAAGCCGACTACCTAAGTCGCCAAACACGGGACCAGGGAGAATGGTCGTTGCACCCGAAAATTTTTTTCAGAGTTGTGCCAAAAATGGGGCACGCCAGGCGTGGACCTTCGGGTGTCCCATCTCAATCGGAAAGGTGTCAAGTTTCGTGGCCAGGTCAAGAGACCCTTGGGCGGACGCGTCAGACGCGTTGGTGGCACCGTGGGGTCACTATCGCCTAAATCTATGCGGTCCCTCCTCTGAAGCTTCTCCCTCACCTGTTGTGCAGAGTGGTAGCGGAGGGGATGCCAACAATCCTGGTCGCTCCGGATTGGCTGCGCCTTTCCTGGTACGCGGACCTGGTGCGTCTGGTGGCAGACGTCCCTTGGATTCTACCTCTGAGAGTAGATCTTCTGTCGCAGGGTCCGATTTTTTTTTTCCTCACCCTGCTTTACAGTCGCTGACTTTAACGGCATGGCTGTTGGGAGCTGGAGGTCCGTCGGACTCGGTGATCTTTACCATGCTACTTGCACGGAAGTCTACTTCACGTAGGATTTGCCATCGTACGTGGAAGGCCTACATCTTTGTGTGCAGAGATGAAAGAACACCCCCGCACATACGTGCTGTCACAGACAGAGTGGGTCAAGCTCTCGCCTTAAGTACGGTTATGGGTCAGATTTCCGACTTGGCTGTTTATTTTCAGCGTCCGTTGGCGACGCACTCCCTGGTGCGTACGTTTGTACAGGGGGTCAGGCTTGTGACCTTCTTGTGTGTCCTCCACTGCCTCCGTGGGACTTGAATTCGGTCCTTCAAAAGGGCTCCGTTTGAGGACATTCGGGAGATTCCTTTTTCTCTGTCCAAGAGGGTGGTCTTTCTTAGTAGCCATTTTTTCGGTCAGATGAGTTTTTGATCTGGCATCCTTGTCTTGCAGGGCTCTTTTATAATAAGGACATTGTTTTACTGTCCTTGTGTTCTCAGCCGAAGAACTCGAAGGAGGCCACGTTGCTTCCCTTGGACGTGGTGCGAGCCCTACGGGCGTACTTGTCTGCTACGGCTCCGTTCCGGAGATCGAACTCACTGTTCATGTCAGTGAATGGTACTGAGAAAGGTCTGGCGGTCTCGTCGGCCTCCATTTTCAGGTGGATCAGACAGGTCGTGCTCCAGGCCTATGCCCAAAAGGGGCGGTAGCCTCCCTTTCTGGTTACGGCACATTCGACAGGGCGGTTGGTGCCTCTTGGGTTTTCCGCCATCAGGCGTCTGTTTTACAGGTGTGTAAGACAGCGATCTGGTCGTCAAATCCACACCTTTTCAAGTTTTACAAGGTGGATGTGTGTGCATCTGCGGATGCCTCTTTTGGCCGCAAGGTTTTGCAGGCGGCTGTTTCAGGTTGAAGTTCCTTCGTTGAGGGACTCTGTTTTTTTTGGGGTGAAGCTTAATTGCTGTTTTTTCCCACCCCTCGAATTTTTTTGACACTGCTTGGGGACATCCCTAAGGTCAATTGCTGCTGTGTCCATCCATGAACGGAAGAGAAAATAGGATTTTTGTACTCACCGTAAAATCCATTTCTCTGAGTTCATGGATGGACACAGCAACCACCCCTCCTTTTTGTTTGTACTGCTTGTTACGAACTGGAGCTGCCGAGTCAGAGAGTGGGTTATACCGGGGGACCATTCCCCCTGGGAGGAGCTGTACTGAAAAGTGTTTTAACACTTGAAGTGCTGTTTTTTTCTGCCTAGTCTCTCCTGGAAGGAAGGATATAATACCATAAGGTCAATTGCTGCTGTGTCCGTCCATGCATTTAGAGAAATGGATTTTACGGTGAGTACAAAAATCCTATTTTTTATATGCATTTTAAACTAATAATCATTACAACATAACCAATACTATGAGCGGTGCATGTTTCCCTAAGTACAAGTGATGGGTCTGTGTGTACTGACTTAAAGCAGAACTTAAATGTAAAAATTACCTCCAGTTTCAATGGTCCGACGTCCGTAAAGGCCATTGCCGGAGTGGGGATCTTCTCCTTGACTTCTTGGACTGTCTTCAGCCGCTTTGACTAGTGTGGGATGATGCAGGAGCGCAGTCACCCTTGCACACAGGCATTTTGGCAGAATGTAAACTGAGCTGCTCATATACACAGCTCAGTGTACGTTGTAAGGAAGATTGCAAACACAGGACATTTTATTTTCTTGTAGAAAAGTGCACATCTCTGCCTCAATGAAGCCTGTCTGTTTGAATTTTTTTTTATTGAATTTTTTTACTTTAGGTGTAGTTTGCACTTAGAATAATGTCCTGTAGGCTGCAAAATCTGTGCAGCCAATCTGTAAATTGGGAACGTCTTTGTATTTGCTCATATGTCTTCTGGGAAAGATTATCTCCCCCCCCCCCCCATTTTTGAGGAGAAATGTATAAGGCCCCTTTCACACGGTTGGACCGTTCAGGTTCGCCTGTCAGTTTTGACGGTGGACCTGAACGGCCGCTCCATGCATGCCTATGGAGAGTCGAACGTCAGCGGAGACATGTCCGCTGACATCCGATCCGCCATAATCAGACGCATGGCGGTACGTCCCCATCTGTCCATGGCGGATCGGGTGAGATCTGCTGAAAACTGACATGCGGTCAGATTTCATCATATCTCTCCATATCTCTCCATAGGAGTCAGCGGTTCTGGACAAACCCCCTCCCCGCTTAGTGAGCAGAGAGGGACTTGTCATCCGCCGGCTCAGCGGAGATCTGCGGAGAGATCTCCCACTGAGCCGGCGGACTCCGCTGAGACAGTCCGCCTAGTGTGAAAGGGCTTAAAGGGTAACGCCACTTTTCATGGGGCAAAAAGCAATAATATTGTGTATTCAATTGCGACACATGCATATTGTAATTGAAGGTATTAAAAATGTAATTTTGTGTACCGAACGCTCCCAGAAACCTTTCTCCTTTGTGAGATCAGAAATTGTATAATTCCAATTCAATGTTTGCTGTACGTGAGCATGGCATACATGATCAGATTTTAAATAGGATTTTTTTTTCTCTTCTATTTTTACAGGTTTAAGATGGATGCTGCAGACGAACCCCAAAAAAAGGTATTTAAAGCTCGTAAAACCATGAAAACAAGTGACCGTCAACAGTTAGAAGCTATACACAAAGTTAAAGAGGACCTACTGAAACCCACAGAGATGAAGCTTGTTAACGGAAACCATGAAAATGGTGATTCAGACATGAATTCTATTCATAATGAAACAGACTCTTTGGAGGACAAAAGTGATCTAAATGGTATGATTGAAATTAACTGTGACAACAAGCATGTTGTGAAAGTCAACCTGTCTGACCTCAAGGATGGCTTAAATGTTGACCAGGTTAGTGACTTTAAGCTGTCAGCTGAACTTAATCTTCCTGAAAGTATAGCTTGTGAAGATGCAAGCAGGAATGTGACAAGTGAAGAAGTTATAAAGACTTTGAATAGCAATGATCCAATCGCTGATGGAAAAATTTCAGCCCTTGATGACCAAATTGTTTCAGAAGGGTTGCCATTGCTTGAGAGCTTACCTGGTGATGCTGAGTGTTCAGAAGGACATTCTCAGTCAAACACTCTCATTGAAGATGATGGAATTGTTGAAAAATCCTCAAATGATTCAGAAGATGTAAATCCTGTGGAAACGTCTGTTGAGAAAGAGCGTGCAGATACAGGCACATTTGAGAACATACCTATTGATAAAGTAGAGACTGTCCCAGACATGCATGATCTTGAGCCTCTTGATGCAGAGGGCATATTTTGTGATGACGTAGAAAACTCGGAGAGTTCAAATAAGGACTCTCAAAATGAGGAGGATCGAAAAGAGTTTCATGGCAGTGAAATACAGAAGTCCAAAGAGCCTGAAGAAAATAATGGGAAGGAGGAAATTGTAGCATCAAATCTACAAGAAAACTTGACTGATATGATGGATGTGGCAGTATCTGATTTTTCAGAGAAAAAAGATGAAAGCAAACCCGAGGACATTCCATTATCACAGGATGATGTTGAAGCCATATCCAGCAGTATGGAGGTTGACCATACTTTGAAAACTGTAGAGCAGAATCCAACTCTTGCTGAAGTGTCTCTTGATAAAACAGTTTCTAATCCAGATCCTTGCTCCGAGTCTGAAAGTTTAGATACTATGGAAACCGATGAAATTATACCTATTCTAGAAAAACTGGCGCCAGTGCAGGATGATTTACAGTGTTTTTCG
Source organism: Rana temporaria (assembly GCF_905171775.1). Lineage (NCBI taxonomy): Eukaryota > Metazoa > Chordata > Amphibia > Anura > Ranidae > Rana > Rana temporaria. The sequence goes on along the minus strand of NC_053495.1, from coordinate 83,363,659 downwards.
AAGTCTGTATTAAACGCTGAAAATTCTGTTAATCAAGAACAAGTTGAAAACTCGGTAGATTCCCCTAGTAAACATGTCGGTGAAAGTTTACCAAGTGAGGCATTTTTAGTTCTTTCTGATGAGGAAGAACCTTGTGACATTGCACCAACCCAAGAAATCACAACCAATGATGATCAAGGTAAATTTTTATTATAGAACAAGCATTGTAACATGCACTATGATCGGCATTAGAGCCATTTCACACATTTGTGTATTGGTGCTCTGCATTTATAAAACAAAAATAAATAAATCTCCATTGTTTGGTGTAGTTTTCTAGCAGAACGAAATCAAGGCTGCAAAAATTCAAAATGATTGGAAAAGATAGTGGGACAAACCCCCAAAAATTCCACAAATATATTAATAGTAAAAAAGTCAGGTCTGAGCATGTAGGCCCTTTTCAAAATAATCTAGAGTGGGTGACTGGGGACAAAGAGGGCTAATTAAATACTTTATTCAGCTCTGTGTATACAACGGAGCATGAGGGTGCTCAATGGCTCAAAAGTGATGGCCATCTAATTTTTAGGGACTCATTAATGACTGGAATAGTTCCACTGGATTGGCACAGGGCCAAAGTCTTTACCGAGTAACTATAGACCTGTTAATTTAACTTGTATAGTTGGGAAGATACTAGAGAGATTAATAAAAGACCACGTAGATGAGTTCTTGCTGGGGAAAAAAACTATTTAAGCAACAGACAGCATGGATTCATGAAAGACCGTTGTCAGACAAACCTGATTTCTTTTTATTAAGAGGTAAGTAAAACCTTGGACAGAGGCATGGCGGTGGACGTAATATACTTCGATTTTGCAAAAGCGTTCGCTACAGTTCCACACACAGGCTCATGTGTAAGGTAAAGTCTACAGGCTTGGAAATATCAGTGTGTAAATGGATAGAAAACTGGCTAAAATACAGAATTCAGAGAGTAGTGGTTAATGATTCTTTCTCTGAATGGTCTAAGGTTATCAGTGGTGTACCCCAAGGTCCAGTGCTGGGACCCCTACTTTTTATCTTTATAAATGATATTGGGTCTGGGATCAAAAGTAACATTTCTGTCTTTGCAGATGACACCAAGCTATGCAGTGGAATAACGTCCTTACAGGATGTCTCCAATTTACATGCCAAACTCAATGCATTGTTTAATTGGGCGACTAATTGGCAGATGAGGTTTAATGTTGATAATGGTAAAGTTATGCACTTGGGGGCTAAGAATATGCATGCATCATACATGCTAGGGGGAGTACAACTGGGGGAATCCTAGTGAAGTATCTGGGGGTTTTGGTAGATCATAAGCTCAATAATGGCATGCAATGCCAAGCTGCGATTTCCAAATCGAGCGAAGTCCTTTCTTGTATTAAGAGAGGTATGGACTCCAGAGAGATTTTTTCCCCTGTTCAAATCATTAGTAAGACCTCATCTGGAATATGCAGTTCAGTTTTGGGCACCAGCTCTCAAAAGATATCGGGGAACTGGATAAAGTGCAGAGAAGGGCAACCAAACTGATAAGAGGCATGGAGGAACTCTGCTATGAAAAAAGATTGGAGGAACTGATTTTTATTCTCTTGAAGAGGAGAATACGGGGGGATATGATCAACTAATTATATATATATATATATATATATATATATATATATATATATATATATATATATATATATATATATATATATATATATGTATGTATGTATGTGTATATATATATATATATATATATATATATATATATATATATATATATATATGAACTTGGTGTTGAGTTATTCACTTTACGGTCAACACAAAAGACAAGGAGGCACTGTTTAAGCCTAGAGGAAAAAAGATTTTATCTCCAAATACGGAAAGGTTTCTTCACAGTATGAGCTGTGAAAATGTGGAACAGACTCCCTCCAGAAGTGGTTTTGGCCAGCTCACTAGATTGCTTTAAGAAAGGTCTGGATACTTTCCTAAATGTACATAATACAGCTGGGTACTAACATTTTATAGGTAGAGTTGATCCAGGGAAAACCTGATTGCCTCTCGGGGGATCAGAAAGGAATTTTTTCCTCTGCTGTAGCAAATTGGATCATGCTCTGCTGGGGTTCTTTGCCTTCCTCTGGATCAACGGAGTATAGAATTGGGTATAGGATCGTACGATATTTTTTATGGTTGAACTGGATGGATTTGTGTCTTTTTTTCAACCTGACTAAATATGTAACTATGCAACATCATATGGATGCATGGTAATGCATGTAAAATTTGAAAAATGCACATACACCTAAAAGATATATTAAATTACCATTTGTGTAATTTTCTAAGATTTTTGCTTCCATTAGGAATGTGCTATAGTCCCAACAAGTCCCAGGTACCATCTTAAAACCATGCAGGGACAGTAGGTATTTATCCTAGCGACTAGCATTAGCGGTGGAACTTTATTTAGTGCTAAGCCCTTTTAGCTGATGAAAATCAGATCCTGCTACAGATGGGAGCACTGTGTAAACCGGCAATGTAAATACAATTCCATGTTGTGTTTGTTAAAAATGGAGCAGCTCTGTCCAATCATGCTTGTGCAGCAGATTGCAGCTATATTGGAAAAAACTGTTGTAACGGTTTAACATGTTAGCTTGAGGTTGGCTTTAATACATTTTCCAAGTGTAGTTAAATCTGGCAGGGCACCTAACACTGCCCTCTCCCCAGATTTACCATGCTGCTGCCCAAAGGGGTCTTTGGTGCTCCTCCACCCACAGTGAAGATGTGCTAAGACTGGAAATGTTACTGGCAAGTTCACCCGGTACTTAAAGAATATGTAAACCCAACATTTCATATTCCTGATACGTCCATGCTGTACCATATACTTGTATTAAAAAAATATCCATGTTCTTTGTATTACTTCCCGTGTGTGAAATCCGTGGTGTTCCTGCCAGTCCCCTCCTGCTTTCTTTTTTAAAAACTGACCAAACTAAGCAAGAAAACACATTGTGGTCAGTTCTCTAGCTATGCTGGGAACTCTGCCTGCTTTCATTTCACTGGCAAGCTCGGTGTACTGTGGTTTCTCCTCCCATGGCTCTTATGCAGCTGAGGACAGAGTAAATGTGATCACTTAAAAAAAATTATCATATTTTTTTTTTTTTTTTTTTGCCTTTTTATATCTATACATTAACCACTTGGCGACTGCCCACCGCATATATCAGGGGTGTTTAACCAATAGCCCGGGGGCTATTGGTTGGGCATGATTGGTGACCCGCAATTTGGGCTTGCCAAGCAGCAATCTGCAATCCCAGAGCCTCAGTGTTGTGAATGAAGCTGGTGGTAGGGTAAGCAAGCGGCCGCTGAGCAGAGCCTCATAAGCAGATGCTTCCTGTTTTGCACCATTTCGTGTCACAATGATACCAAATGCACTCTGCCTGGGACAGCAACAGCCAGCGATACCTGATTGGAAGACTGTTTGTTTTAATAAAGGTAAGTTTATTACTAAAATCAGTGTATATATGGCATATCTGTTCTGCAGTCGTTACTGGGCTGCTTCCAAACTGATCCGCAGGTGCAGCAGGTTACCTGCACTGAGCCATAGACTTCTGTTATTACCCGCAGATTTGGTGCGCTTTCAGAAAGTGCAGCACACCTGCAGGATATAATAAGTCTATTGCAAAGTGCATCTAACCCACAGGAAAGTCACAGGTGTACTGTGATGCACCCACGGTGCGGGTAAACCGCAGCACTTCAGTGTAATGGCAGCCTTAGGCCCCTTTCACACAATCTGTCTGATCCTCCATTCACCTCTATGGAGCAACAAATTTAAACTGACTTGTGTTCGTTTACACTTGCCTATCTCCATTCTGATCCACAAAAAAAACAAAGGGAATCTGTCCTTCTGTCTGGGTGGATCAAATTGAAGGGCCTGTAGAGTAGAGTGGGCTATGTTGTGTCCGTGTCCACATATGCTGTCACCTGCTGGCTCCGCTCATTGTGGCCCGCGACCGGTTACCAAGTCGCTTATGTAAACCTCACTCTTTAAAAGGTTGGCACTCCTGGCATATACTGTGGCAGGGCGGCTCTATTGCATGAAACCACGTACCTGTACATTGTTTTGTGCATAGGATACTGTGGGCACGCGTGCTGGGCGGACTCTGTTCGCCGGCCATTCGCAATCATTCCAGAGGCAGAATAGTGAAAGCAAGGTAGGGGAGGACACTGAGATCATCTCTTCCTAGTAATCAGGAACAGCCATCTGTGTGGTCCCTGTCAGTCCATCCCCCATACAGTAAGAAAACAAGCTGAGGGAACACAGTTAACCCTTTGATCACCCCTGTTAACCTCTTCCCTGCCAGTCATTTATACAGTGATCAATGTCGGTCCCGTTTTCAGAAATCGGAAAGACAAGAACAGCACCTTCTAAGTGTAGCAGGTTAGTAGTTTGAGTGTTTTTATGCTCATCTTTTAATCCTTAAACGGGCAAGATTATCCAGCATGGTATATACTGTGTTCACATGCTCTGTCTCCGGGTGAACCCGGGCGTCGCTGGCTGTGATGATGGTGGTCTGTAATCTAGCCACAATCTGGCTGGTCTGCAGCGCTTTCAGGTTGCTGGGGGCGAGAATAGACCGGCGTCACTTCCAGTAAAGTTGGGGGTTGTTTAGCTCAAGTGAAGCACCTGCTAGCGAGAACAGTCCATGCCAGAAACTCAATTTCAGGACTTGTTGGCCCACTTTTATTAAGAAGAGTTCAAGAAAACACAAAATCACATGTTTTCCCTCACAGGGGTTTTTCACCATCCATACAAAATAACTTCAGCCTCCTGGCTTATACATACAGCAGTGCTGCTCAGGCCTTCCGCTTCAGGCTCTTGTCTGTCTCCTACAGTCTAATCCCCTTTGCCAACACTGTCCATACAGGTAGCAGCCCCTCACTGCTCTGACCCTCAGACTTGGGTCTCTGACTTTCACTAAAGGTCGGCCGATATTCGGTCATTTTGGAGAAATCGGCATCGGCCGATTATTATCCAAATGTGGCCGATATTTAACATATCTGCATCAGCAGAGTGTGGAGAAGGAAGGAGGAACATGGGGTTCTCCACACTGTCTGCAGAGCAGCGCCGTGTTTGTGAAACACTAAGGAGAGAGAGAAGGGAGCTGTCATTGGCACGGTCTGATGTCAGGGTGGGCGGGATTCGGCTGTCCAACACCAGCCAATGGGATGAGATCATTGGCTGGATAGCTGCTGGGGCCTGCCCACCCCGGGTCCCACCCACCTCCAACATCACGATGAATCTGAGCCTCCCACTCTCTCTCTGCAGCACCATGTGAAACTGTATGGAGAGAGAGAGAGTTTCACACAGCTACATGGGGTTCCTCCTCCCTTCTCCACACCGTCTGCAGAGCAGCGCCGTGTGTGTGTGAAACACTAAGGAGAGAGAAGGGAGCTGTCATTGGCACGGTCTGATGTCGGGGTGGGCGGGACTCAGCTGTCCAACAGCCAATGGGATGATATCATTGGCTGGATAGCTGCTGGGGCCCGCCCACTTTGGGTCCCGCCCACCTCCAACCTCACGATGAATCTGAGCTCCTCTCTCCTCTCTGCAGCACCATGTGAAACTGTATGGAGAGAGAGAGAGAGAGAGAGTTTCACACAGCTACATTATGGGCTGTGAAACCTGCCAATGCCATCTGCTAATGCCAATCAGCCAGTGCCAACTAGTACCATCCAGTGCCACCTGCCAACCAGTGCCATCTGTTAATGCCACCCAGTGCCAATTGGTGCCATCCAGTGGCACCTGTCAATGCCATCCAGTGCCACCTACCAATGACAACCAGTGCCACCTACAAGTGCTAACCATTGCCATCCAGTGCCACCTGCCAGTGCCATCTATTGCCAATTAGTGCCACCTGCCAATCAGTACCAACCAGTGCCACCTGCTAGTGCCAACTATTGCCATCCAGTGCCACTTGCCAGTGTCACCTTAATGCCACGTGCCAATCAGTGACATCTGCCAATGCTAACTAGTGCCACCTGACAATCGGTGCCATCTGCTAGTGCCAATTGGTTCCATCCAGTGCAACCTGCCAGTGCCAATTGGTGCCACCCACCAATCAGTGCCACGAGACAGTTTCCTCCCAAACAAACAAATACGCTGAAGCCCCTCAACCTGCCTGGTTGAGAATCCTGTATTCAGACACTGGTGGGGTACCACATATCCCCCCCCCCCCCCCTGTTTCGACCCAGAGGGCGGAACACACCAGTCCAACCTCCTCACTTTGGCATGACCATGCAAGCTACCACCCACATGGGCTATATCTTGTCCCATCAGGTGACTTTCTCTACGTCCCCTGGCTACATTTACTCTGGCTCTAAAAAGACACTCCCAAACTTTTTTACGTGTATGCTTCCAAAAGCACTGTCTTCCCATTTTCCCTTGGGCCTACACTATCCACCCGACAGTAGGGAGTTTACTAATCTCGGTACCTTTTTTGCACCCAAGGTTGATTTCTGAGCTTTAAGGGTCGGATATCGGTAAAATTACAACGTGCTCCCTCAATTTCCCCTAGACCACCCCTTTTTCCCTTTTTTATTTAATTTGGAAGTGATCAGATTTTTAAACGCTTGTTTAGTAATAAGCGGGGCCTCTTTTATTGGGGTGACACTGGTCCCTCTCTGAGCTATATGTATGGGCACCCCCTTACTGTCCAAACTTGGCGTCACTTGTTTCCCCATGTTCACTGCATGCTTCATTCTGTCAGTTTCATCACTAACATCTTCATATGACTGCGGCCTCGTTCTAGTTTCCCTCTGCAGGACATCCTGATTGTCTTTTAAGTCATGTGACCCCCCTTTCTGAGCTTTGGGCCATTTCCCTCCAACCATTGTTTACCCGGATCCTTCTCACATCTTAAATTCCTCAAACCTCAGGAAATCTTCCCCAGAATTACCCTCCTGAACCTGTAGGGGGCCTAATTCTGCTATACCTTTTTACCTCTTCTGTGTCAAACCCTGTCTCGCTACAATTTTCAGGGTTTGCTACAACCAGATCAACTTGACCAAGACCATCAGGTCTACCATTATTTTTGTCACACATGGTAACCAAACCATCAAAAATCGCCAATATGCTGCATTTTTCATCATGGTCAGAAATATCAATGCATTTGTCATATTTAATTTCACCCATGTTCGACAGGGCAGTGTCTGGAGAGGAACTGCACCCAGTGGTGTGGTTGTCTATGGCAGCTTCAGTATACACCAACTCCACTGGCATGAGATCCTCTGCCAGCAACTGCCTTGACCATCATCACATAAAACATTTGGACCTGTAACTACAATCCCTTTTATGGCTGTGCCACCTGGCACTTCCATCAACACCAGCTCATTTCGTGCGGCATCGTCCATTACCATATTATTAGGCCCTTTGTGGATCAGACATGACCTCTTCTGCGCGTTCGCCATTACTTGGCGTTTCCATCTTGTGAGCAACATCTGCAGCAGCAAATGCGCCATTGCTTATAAGTTGCTCTGTAGGTCCTTCATCTAGCACCACAGAAGTCATGTCTGCTCCACTCTTACCAACAGAGGCCTTGTCCAACAAAGCCAACAGGCCTTTTGCCCATCTCTCCCAGTCTGTTATCTCTGCGCTACCAGAGGGACAGAGTGGCACAGCAGACACCTTGCACATGTCACTTTTGTTTAAACCGAACTGTGGTAATACATTTTTAACCAGAGTAGGCTGCAATTCCACACCCTCACCACCTTGCTCTGGTGGCGCTTCATTAAACACATGAACACCTTTACACCTGTCATTGCCAGACTGCAATAACACACTTCCATCATGAGTGTTTTCAAACATGAGTTTTAGCATTTAGGTGACTGAAAACATTTTTAAACAGGAACCTGGGCTTGCAGACAAAGACTTCTGCCCAGTAGCCATATCTCCAGCCATTTTCCATAACCTGGGACAAGAAGAAATTCCATGCCCAAGTTGACTACATTCCAGGCACATTTGTGCACATATCTTTAGTGGGACACCTCCACATCTGAACTGTAGCTCCTTTTGGTTAACATTTGATCTCTCGTTGCTAAGGGAGATGGCACTCTCCCAGCTGTGCCTTGCTGCCTTTCCCAAACGCAGCGACTTTGCACTCCTTGAAGCATTGTTGCTTTCAACACGTTTATCACGTGGTCTGCTGACTTGACATAACCGCCGTTGCTACAGGCAACCACATACCTCTCGAACTTCTGATCCGCCTTTTGGACACTCCTGGCACTCAAATCGGGTTTCCCAAACATTGTCGCAGACCTTTGTCTGGCCATGTCGCCTTGTCTTGGAGACTGAGACAAAGGGCACTTGGAGACATGCCCCAACTCTGCACCGCAAACAGCGCTCTTGCTTCAGAGCCTTAACAGGGCTTCCCCCAACTGCATCCTCTTGTAAGCATTGAACTTTACCCTTTAACAGCTGGCCTGCTTGCACCAGCGTTGCCAGGGGCAACCACATGCATAAGAAGATCTTATCAATTACTACAGCAGTGCTAGTTGTCACTTTAAAACATGACCCCTCTTTCCTATGACAGCGCATAGAAAGTAATAATATTAAGGAAAAGTAACAGATGTCAGAGTCCAGTAAAGAAGTGCTTTGTGAAGAATGGTGAGCTCTCCGCTGCAGGTGACATCAAACGTGCACACTCCACCTCTCACGCTTCTCCCGTGTCAATCTCCCCTCTTGGGTTATCTACTCACCGAAAGGTTGCGTTAACCAAGCTCTGAACCACTGCACCGTCCAAACTTCCTCCAATTCCTTCCAAAGCCTGTAATCAATCTGCACGCTCTGCTCCTGATAACCTCCGGTTATAAGTGCAAAAAGGACTGGAGATGGCGTGATACCGTTTAAAGTCCTTTTATTCCACAAACTACATGGATTGGCTCATCAATATTACTAGCAGCATTCGTTAAATCATAAACAACAAAATGGTCACCGGGCTGTTTCCTAGCTCTCAGCGGGGTAGCCTGCTTGTCAGTCCTGAGATCTGGGCATGCTCCAGTGTCATTCTAAAGAACAAAAAGGATTACAACAATACTAAGCAAGTAAGGATATTTCTACAAGCAGTGTTAAGGGTTTTTATGCTGATTTGCATGGGATAAAACTGTGGGGGAGGGTTTACAACCACTTTAATCCAATACACAACTAGCATTGCTGTTATACGAAGTATAATTGGAATTTGACCCATATGTTGGATTTGAACCAGCAACTTGTGGCAGGTGACAATCCGTAACTTGTGACAAGTGACACCCTAAATACAAGTACACTGCTACTCTCTTGGCTGCTACTACTCCACTCTGGTTTCGGGCGCATGCCCATTCAGCTTCACTTGCATGTTCTTCTGCCTTGGCTCAAATCCTGGCCCATCGCCTTGCCTTCCCTCGCGGAGTGATCTTCCTCCGCTCCCTATCCAGTAGTAGCAGGGGCCCAAAGAGTAATGCCGCGTACACACAATCATTTTTCGGCATTAAAGAAAACTTTGTTTTTTTCAGCATGTCCAAAAAACGAAGTTTTTCCAACTTCATCATTAAAAACGACGTTGCCCCCACACACCATCGTTTAAAAAAAATGATGAACAAAGCGCGGTGACGTACAACACGTACGACCGGCACTCTAAAGGGGAAGTTCTATTTGCCTTTGGGCTGCTTTAGCTGATTCCTTGTAAGTAAAAGATGATTCGCGCTTTTTTGTTACAGCGTGATGAATGTGCTTACTCCATTATGAACGGTAGTTTTACCAGAACGAGCGCTCCCATCTCATAAGTAAAGTGAAACTCCTGCGCTGTCTAAGGTGAGAAAAGGGAGGGGAAGTGGCAGGGATACTGCTGCAAATACTAAGGTCTACCTTGATAGACAAGTGGTATATAAAAAACAAGTGAAATATTTGCGCTGTGAAAAGAAATGTATATAAAAATATATAAACAAATTTAAAAAAGGGAATCAAATTGGCAAAAACAAAGTGAAGATAGCAATATACTGAACAATCCCTAGATATACAGAATGATACACATATGATCTATATTAGAGTCCAGCTGCACAAAGGTGACACAGTTCATGAAAATGTCTGATCCAGCTGATGGAAAAAAGTAAAAAAGAAGCATTCAAAAGAAGACGACCCCGTAACCGAAGACTGGTGGGAAAGGTAAGCCGTACACCATAAGGTCTCACACACACCTCCAGTGGTCCCAGCAGCAATATGGGGCTTATCTCCACGAGCAGCGAGCTTGTCAATGACCTGCTTCTCCTCCTCCAAGTCTCCTGTATGTCAGGCTGACAGTGCTAGGTGACTCAGATGGCAGTGTCACAAAAAGAGGAAGAGGAAAGGAAGGTACATTGCGTAATCCAGTAAAACAGATGAATTTAATAAAACGACATACAAAAAACTCACATTTGAGTAGTAAAAACTTGCATATATCTCACGAGTAGCGAACTCGTATTGCCGTCCGTCGGATGCTAGAGTGTGTCCAGCGCTCCAATCCCGACGCGTATCATCACACCCCTGATGAAGTCACGTGGTGTGACAATACGCGTCGTGATTGGAGCGCTGGACACACTCTAGCATCCGACGGACGGCAATACGAGTATGCTACTCGTGGGATATATGCAAGTTTTTTGTATGTCGTTTTATTAAATTCATCTGTTTTACTGGATTACGCGATGTACCTTCCTTTCCTCTTCCTCTTTTTGTGACACTGCCATCTGAGTCACCTAGCACTGCCAGCCTGACATACAGGAGACTTGGAGGAGGAGGAGAAAGCAGGTCATTGACGAGCTCGCTGCTCGTGGAGATAAGCCCCATATTGTTCATGTGAGTGCATCTATTACTGGTCACGTCTGAGGCTCCCTGCTGTAACAATATTACACCATCCCGCTGTATGTCCTTCTTGTTTTGCATGTACTGCCCTGTACTGAGATTAACATCTGCTATACAGACCTGGACCTCATGCACAAGGATTTGGTCAACAAGCTTTAGTTACTAGCCGTGAGGTGAGCTGCTGGGACCACTGGAGGTGTGTGTGAGACCTTATGGTGTACGGCTTACCTTTCCCACCAGTCTTCGGTTACGGGGTCTTCTTCTTTTGAATGCTTCTTTTTTACTTTTTTACATCAGCTGGATCAGACTTTTTCATGAACTGTGTCACCTTTGTGCAGCTGGACTCTTTAATATAGATCATATGTGTCATTCTGTATATCTAGGGATTGTTTAGTATATTGCTATCTTACCGCCATCTAATTGTCATTTTCACTTTTGTTTTTGCCAATTTGATCCACTTTTTTAATTTGTTAATATATATTTTTATACATATTTATTTTCACAGCACAAATATTTTTCACTTGTTTTTTTATGCTCCCATCTCATAACTTGCTTCTGAGCATGTGTGGGTTTTTTACAACCCGAAAAAACATTTTGGTCGTTTTTCAGAAACTGAAAAACGATGTGAAGCTCACACACGATCATTTTAAATGACGTTTTTAAAAACAATGTTTTTTTTTATGCCGGAAAATGATCGTGTGTAAGCGGCATAAGACTTGAGAGGCTGTGAGGCGGGTGGTGACGGGCAGAGAGTCGCTGATTGTTGCCATTACTAGTAAAGAAAAAATATGTCCCCGGATTTCATTTAAAAAATCTGGTCACCTTATGGTAAGGGCACCTGTGGCACAAGGAAACTGCTTTGGCTAGGGATCTGAATGTGGGACTTGGAGTATAATTTCACTAGTTGGGAAGAAAAAATACCTTTCCGGATGGGTTAAGAAATCATATTTTGCCCTCTCTGGGACTTTTAATGTGGGATTGATTTGTTGAATCTTGAAAATTGCAAAATTCTCAATTCCCAGCAACTGGTGTTTCTGGATTACCAGATTCCCTGCAGATCAGATAAGTGCTCATATTCAATATAGTTGAGGCAGATGCAATTTCCCCTTTGAAATAATGTAACTTAACCAAATTAGAGTGATGTGAAGATCTTTTTTTTTTTTTTTTTTCATTACATTTAACTGTGCTAGTTGCAATTATTTTAGGTTCAAGCTAATGATAAATCGTTAATGGCAGCACGAATGAATTAAAACAATTATGCAAGAATTACTCTACCATGAACTTCTGTGTATACATGCATGCATGCATGCATACATACATACATACATACATACATACATTTTATTTTTATTTATTTTTTTATTACATTTTTTTGTAGATTCTAGTATACCTACTACAACAGAACCATCAGCTGTTAAAGAGCAGCAAGAACCACAGGAAAAAGCATGTGATACAGAAGCAGAGAAGAGTAAGTTTCTAACAGTGATCCTTCATTAACATGTTTCTTTGTTGGAGGGTAATCCAGGATAAGCGGGAATAATTGCAGCTCAGCACCATCAAACTCAATCGATCTATTTCTAGCCATGTGCAAAATGAGTAGTCTGTACTGTACAAATATCTTGGTTTGGATGAGGGACCAGAGGGGCTGAGAACTATATAGTTTAGTGTGTGTGTGTGTGTGTGTGTGTTGCAGTTTGAATGGTTCAGCTGAGGGACACCCTAAAATATTGAAAACCAATCTATAGGATTGCCCTGAGAAGCTTCTTTACTAATACGCATCCATTTGTCCTCAAGTGCCTCCTAAATTCAATTGTAGAAGCCTGTGTTGTTATCTGGGCTTGTAGATAGATTGATTTTGTTTTTAGGCCGGGGGGGGGGGGGGGGGGGGGGTAGAATGAACATGTGGCTGGGACTGTATAGGCACTTTAGGAGTTAAATACAGTAGAGTACATGCAAGAGCTTAAACACTAAGTTTACTTCGCAATTTAAAACTTTTGAATACCTTTTTTTTTTTTTTTTTTTTTTTTACAGTTAATGTTATGTCATCGCAATAAACATATACTGTATATCTTTCCAGCACATGCACATTTTTCCATGTTCTACTCTTTTTTTAAAGGCTCTGCAAGTAGAGAAAAATGCCTGTCTAGGTTCACACTAACCTGCATGGTAAAACGAAAACCTATTTGGGGCAAGCCCTTAATCTTCAGTGGTCCAAAGTCGCATTGTACAGCGACGACAGTTTTTTCTTTTGCTTAACTGCTCAAACCCACCTATTCTTTCATCTCCTCAGCCCTTCGCTAATTAACATAAACTAAATTAACCAAAAGTAGTAGGAGGGCTTAATACTCTTTAGGACAGGGGTGCCCAACCTTTTGAAGAGCGAGGGTCACTTAAGCGACTTTGGTAACCGGTCATGGGCCACAATAAGCGGAGCGGGTTGATGGCATGCCCGTGTCTGCTCTGCTATACCTTTTTTTTATTTTTTTTGCGGATCGGATTGGAGGCAAGACACAAGTCGGTTTATGTCTGCCACTACTTAGAGGTGAATGGAGGGTCCAATTGGTCGAACTGTCAGACTGACTGTGTGAAAGAGGCCCAAGTGTACCAATCCTGCAAAAAAATAATAGAAGTCTATTGCAAAGTGCAGGAAAGCCAAAGTGACACTGTGTTGCACCCGCGGTGCCGGTAAACTGCAGCACTGATGTGCTGCAGTTTACCGGCACCGCGGGTGCAACACAGTGTCACTTTGGCTTTCCTGCACTTTGCAATAGACTTCTATTATTTTTTTGCAGGATTGGTACACTTTCAGAAAGCTCATCAAACTCGCAGATAATAACAGAAGTCTATGGCTCAGTGCAGGTAAACTGCTCTGCACTTGTGGATCAGTTTGAAAGCAGCCCAGTAACCACTGCAGAAGAGAGATGCCCATAAATACACTGTGATTTTAGTAATAAACTGACCTTCAATGACAGTATTCTATTCCAGAGCAGGAGGTCGCGGGAAACATCAGAGGGCCACTGGTTGGGCACCCTGCTTTAGGATAACATAGAGAACATGGAGAATGTGTGTTCAAGACGCAGGACAGTTCTAAATTTCTGACCCGATTAGCAGATTTTTATTTTTATTCTGCTTATTGAACTGCTTAAACTAGTTTGTTCTATAGCCAAAGTCTGCTACAGCGCGGGTTTACACGACTGGGAGGGCGTCCATTGGTGTGCTCCCATGATCATGCCCCCCTGAGCGCTCTGATTCCTGCGTCCTTGGGACACAGCTGATAACATATTGGGGTAAAGGGCAAATCACAGCAGCCCTTTACCATATGATCAGCCACGTGCAATGACAGGTGATCACAATGTAAACACAAGCTAACAGCGCGAGGAGAGCCGATAACTGGCTTGTGTAAAAGGGACCTCTACAGTGATATTCAGGACACGGATTATCACCATTCTGATTATTGGTGCTGTCCCATCAGTGGTCTCATCAGCGCACATCAGTAAAGGCGAAAAATTGCCTGTTTGCAAACTTTTCTAACAAACTGAAACTGTTTATTTTTAGATTATTATTTAATGTTCTCCAGTCTTCCAGGATGGCACACCTGAGATGACGGGTCCCACCTGACGGGAAACCCAATCAACAGATTAAAAGGCCCCACTCTTCCCTCTGCCCCTGATTGTTTCCCACAGGATGGCAGCAAAACTGGTTATTTTCCAATTTTAGACCAAGGTCTGGGACTAAGGTCTCCCCTTCGAGATGAGACCACAAGCAACCAGTGGGGTCTGTCAGAGCCTGGCTCTTTCCATGAAGGGGTCTCCCACTTCTCTCAGGGGGATACAAGAGTGAGGGCTGGTTCAGGAACCCCCCTTAGGCTGGGGGGGCACTAGACGCGGTTAGGGTGTCTACCAACCTCAGAGGGACCCTATATCCCACTTTCTCCTCATACCTGACAGTGGTGGGCGGTAGTGAGGAGCTGCTGACTTATCCCTCTGTGGAGGAGAAAGGGAGTCCCTCTGGCTGCTGGATGCAGGGCTCAGGTGGTGGGGGCCATCGTGCTCAGAATGGCCGGTGGAGCTGAGGGATCTCCTGTTTCTCACCAACTACTGTCCGGGTGCTGTCGGCGTGCTCGAGTGAGGTCATTTCCGGCGCACCGGGCTACAGCGTTGATTTAGGTCTCTCTCTCTCTCTCTCTCTCTCTCTCTCTCTCTCTCTCTCTCGTAAAAAAGGCTTATGCAGGATTGTTAACTTATCTCTTTCAGACACTGGATGGCCAGTAGGTTTAGGTCTAAAGCCACTAACAAATCTAAGCGCTGTGGGAATTGTAATTAAACTCCCGGAATACCACGCTAAACCCTTTGTTTTCGATGCATTTATAGGTTAGCGGGTAAAGAGACAGCGCATACTATGAAGAAGTGCTGGGCGTTGCAGTCGATGCTTGCAATCCTTCAGAGCTGTGGTTGAGAAGCGGAAGGAGGCCCCATCAGGCAGGGACAGCTCCCCCTCTCAAGAGGGCACCCCAGCAACTCTTGCGGGGGGAATCCCAGGGGCCGACTTCCTGCTATTCCATTGAGGAGGCAGAATCTTCAGGCCAGAGCTCACGAGAAGGTGAGGATTCAGACCAGGATAGCCAGTTTGAAACCAGGCCAGAGGGACACTTCTTCTCAGCCGAAGACATGGAGGGTCTTCTTAAGGCAATCTGTTTCAGAGGACATTCAGATGCCGTCCACTCAGGTTTCAAGCACAAGATGGTGTACAGGGGACTCGGCAAGCCTCGGGCCAAGTCGTTTCCAGTGCACCAGTCTCTTAAAAATATAATTTTAAGAGAGTGGAGGGAACCTGAGCATAAAGTTTTGAGACTTAAAAGCTGGAAGCGTAGATGCCCCTTTTGGGGTTGAGGAGAAATTCTTCAAGGCTCCACGTCTGGATGCTTCATTGGCACAAGTGTCCAAACGTTCAGTCCTTAGATTCTGGTAGCATCCGGAATCAGATGGACAAAAAGTCAAACTTTGCTACGCAGAGCCCGGAACGCAAACGCTGCCGCTATGGGGCCAGATTTGGCCTCTGCTTGTGTTGCCAGAAATACGGATGCCTGGATCAGCAGGTTATTGGACCATGTGGCACACAAGAGCAAATCTAAACCCGTTTTAGAATCTCTGGAAGTTATTGGTAAGGTGGTAGCCTATCTAGCTGATGCCACAGTAGAAACGGTTAGAACTACTGCCTAGTCGGCAGCATTTCTAAACTCCGCTAGAAGAGCCTTTGGGTAAAAACCTGGGACGGAGACGTTGCTTCTAAATCACAGCTCTGTGGTATACCCTTTGAGGGTTCGCTACTCCTTCGGGTCAGGCCTAGAGCAGGTCCTGTCACGTTCGATGGATAAAGGAAAAATATTCCCAACAAAACCTGAGAGATAAGGGGAAGACATTTTTCGAGGCCTCCCTTCTAAAGACCGCTTTAAAGGGAAGGAGCAGCCGAGGGAAAAGTGGGGATTTAACAAGGGCAAGGAAAATGGTGGCATCCTTTTTTCTGGGCCCGGATCTTCCAACAAGGAGGCCAAGTGACGCCAACATAAAGGTTGGTGGACGGCTTGCGTGGTTCCTCCCCCAGTGGGAGAGTATCACACAGAGCCCGTATGTTCCAAGTCTAATAAGGGAGGGTTACAGATTAGAAATCCTATCCTTTCCCCCTCCAAACTTTATCCTTACCCATCTCCCCAGGGATCCACTGAAAGCAAGGGGACTTTTGTGGAGCCTCTAGGAATTGGCAGAGCAGGAGATCATCATTCCTGTTCCAAGGGGTCAGATCGGTCAGGGGTTTTATTCCCACATATTTGTGGTTTCAAAGCCATCGGGCAAGTTCCGGCTGATCAAAAACCTTCAGAAATTAAATCGATACTTATTGTACAAGAAGTTCCGGATGGAAAGTATTTACACAGTAAGAAGACACCTTCAAGAGGGAGTTGCCATAACACTGGACCTGAAGGATGAGTATTTACATATCCCCATTGCGGTGAAGCATCAACAATGTCTTTGGTTTGCGGTTCAGACAAACCAGCGGGTCCTATAATGTAAAGTGTGGATAATCCGCGCTACCCCCATTGTGCAAAAATGCTATTATTTTCAGAAAATGCCACAATGTGCAAAAATGCAAATACCCCTAGTAGATGCAAATAAATACTAGTGCAAGAAAAGTGACAGTGCAAAAATCTTCCTTAACCACTTAAGGATCTAGCCTGTTTTTCATACTTGCCGTTTACGAGAGAGAGATGTTTGGGGGGTTCTAACACCCTAGAGAATAAAATGGCGGACAATGCAATACATTTGTCACACCATATTTGCGCAAGCGGTCTTACAAGCGCACTTTTTTTGGGGGGGGGGGGGAAATCACCTTTTTTTAATTAAAAAAAATAAGATAACAGTAAAGTTGGCCCAATTTTTTTTATATTATGAAAGGTAATGTTACGCTGAGTAAAATGATACCCAACATATCACGTTTCAAAATTGCGCCCGCTCGTGGAATGGCGTCAAACTTTTACCCTTTAAAAATCTCTATAGGCGACGTTTAAAAAAATTCTAAAGGTTGCACCTTTTGAGTTAGTGGAGGTCTAGGACTAGAATTATTGCTCTTGCGATAATGATAAACGATTGCGGCAATACCTCACTTTTGCGGTTTGAACAGTTTTCATATGCTGGTGCTACTCACGTATGCCTTCGCTTCTGCATGCAAACTCGACAGGGGCGCTTTAAAAAAAAATGTTTTCTTATTTATTTTACTTGATTTTATTTTTTCACGGTTTAAAAAAAAAAAAAGGTAATTTCTATTACAAGGAATGTAAACTTGTCCCTTGTAATAGAAAAAAGCATGACAGGTCCTCTTAAATATGAGATCTGGGATCAAAAAGACCTCAGATCTCATATTTAGACCTAAATGCAATAAAAAAATGTAATTTGAAAAAGTGACGACAAAAAAATTTGCCTTTTTAAGACGCAAGGGCGGAAGTGACGTTTTGACGTCGCTTCCGCCCTGCTATGCTATGGAGACGGGTGGGGGCAATCTTGCCCTCACTCGTTTTCATGACAAGCAGCGAGAAGGACCCGATTGCCTCTGCCGCTGCTGACGGCTCCGGTAAGTGGCGGCGGGAGGGGGGCCTCTCCCGCCGCCGATAAAGTTGATCTTGCGGCGAATCCGTCACGGAGACCACCATTTTCGTTTACAGGACTGGCCACGGAAAATATGGATATCTCGGTTGTGGCTGCTGCCGTTGCCAAGATATTCATCTTTAAAGTGATGACGTATGTGTATGTGAGCTGGTCCCTAAGTGGTTAAAAAAAGGGAAAAATAAACAAAGGATAAACAAGAGAACTCAATCTATCGGTATGACTGGTGGTGCATTTACAAATTAGCTGGAATAAACGGCTAAAAGGAAAGTGTCAAAAGTGTGTAGTAAAAAAAAAAAAAAAAAAATGCGCAAACAATTATAGATGCAAATAAAGTGCAAATGTGTGAACTATTGTTAGCCTGAATTGGTTCAATATGACAAACCAAAAACACAACAATGTCCAATTTAAGATGGCTGTGAAACAGCTTGCTGTAATTAAGTTGCTGTATTCGGAGGTATATGGGAGCAAATCTTCATCCAGTATTTCAGACGAGAATTAATATACAGAGGGGGCCGTTTACCGGATCTATTGCCTCTATCACGGAGATCATGAGAGATCAGCAAACAAAGGATCACTCACGAGACTCCACGGCAGCCGATCGTTTCTCCAATCAGATCCTCTCCTCCACCAAATGTCTGGAAACTGCAACAAGTCTTACCACAGACAGGATTCACTCCCAGCAAAAAACGTGATGGGCGAGGATATTGTAAAAAGGGAAAAATGAAAAGCTTCATGCAGTAGTATTAAAAAGTTAAAGTCCCTTTATTCCAAAATGCAGGGTTACTGTCATTAATGCAAAACTTTTCGACAGTACAGTTTAAAAACAAGCTACCTTCCAGCCGCGGCTCGAGCCAGGCTGGAAGACGGCTTGTTTTTAAACTGTTCTGCACATTTTTTACAAACCAGGGGGTCCAACACTGGCAGTTCCAAGCCGCTCCCCTTTGGCCTAGCGGCCAGTCCAAGAATCTTTACAAAGGTTCTGGCCGAGGTAGTGTCTTTTATACACCTCCACGGGATAGCCTTGATCCCATACTTGGATGACATGATCATTTTCAGTGCGGCCCTAGAACAGCTCCAGTTAGACCTCTAGAGTCTCTGGGGTGGTTAATCAGCCGAGAGAAATCTTCCCTGGATCCCTCACAATCCAAGGTGTTTCTAGGGTACGGGGTAGACTCTGTAAGCCAAAGGACCTTTCTCCCCCAAGAGAAGATCACAAAGGTAAAGAATGCGGTGTCTACTCTACAAGGTACCGGGATGGCCTCTCTAAGAACAATGTTCTGGGTCTTATGTCATCTTGCATCCCAGCGATCCATTGGGCCCACTTCCATTCTCGGGGGCTCCAGGGATTCCCCCCTGGGACACGGGAGAAGAGAATCCCTGGACATAAGAATCTCTCTCTCTCTCATTGCATTTCATACATTGGGACTTTCATCGTCCTTATCACCCCGTTGTTTTCTCCCCGCCCCCCCCCCTCATTTTTATTTATTCATCTTTGGTATTGTGGTTCAGATTTCCCTTTTGCGCCATCATTGTGTTTGTTTTCCACCCTAAGGTAGGCCTGAACTTCTTGCTCATTGTCTCCGGTGTGCCGTCCTGGAAGATGACTGGAGAAAATTACCAGTAACAGGTTTTCTAGGAGATCTTCCAGGACGGCAGGCCTACTTCTCTACCCTTTATTGTTGGTAGTGTGTTTTATTCTCAGTTTACCCTCTGGCATCGGTGTGGGCTTATACTTTGTCATAACTGAGGGGCAGAGGTGGGTTTCCTAAAAAACCCGTTACCGGTAAGTGTAACTTAATTTTTCCCTGTTTATCTTTCAGGACAGCCACCATAGAGACACAGGCTCCTCCCCTCTTAGGAAAACACGGCCTTCCAATTCAAGATTTAAGCCTTCTCCCGCCGGTCCTGCGGTTATGGTGTTTCCTCCGGGGGGGAGACACTGCTGTGGAACTGGAGCCAAGCAGCTGGGGATGCTGAGGCAATGTTTTACCTGAGAGGGGGGGGGGGGATCTTCTTTCTTTCTTTTTTTCTTATTTTTCTTTGTCCTTTCTTTCTCCACCCCCCCCCCCCCCAGCAAGGCAAGGGAGTCTTTACACCGAGTACGACTGCATTCTGCGTTCCTCGGCTTCTCTTGGGGAAGCTGGGGAGGTCCGCTATTCTTCCACCTAGTGGTGGCGCTGCGGGAAGTGTGCCAGGTTCCCCTGCATTAGGCAAACTGCATTGGAGCTCTGGGGGCGGGCACTTTCGCCAGATACGCATCTTTCGGTTCCGGACGCGGTCTTAAAAAGTGGACCGAGCGCTAGGCAGGTGCGGCCTTCTTGTGTTGCTGTACTGATGGCTGTCAGAGGCGTTGACCATACATCCTCAGCGGGAGATGTCAGAGGCTTTGTGCGCAGCTCCTGAAGACAACCGCACCAGCCGCTCCAAGGTAAGAGGAACACTAGGGTGGTGTTCCCTTACGCATTTCCATTGGCTTCACAGGTTTTTCTTCCCCATCTGTTGATCGGTGGGGTAGGGGGAGTGTGTCTGGGACCCTGGTGGTGGTTGGTCCTGGGGGGGGCACTCCCGATGGTCCTCTGTATTGGCGCTGATGGCCTCCTAGCTTATGGCTGCTCTCATCTGTTTCAGAAAACCAGACAAATCTTCTCACAGTTCCAAGAAGAAATGTCCTTCCTGCAGAGTCACCATGGGGGATTCCTGGAACAAGGCATTCTGCAAAGTGCATTGAGGGGATTTATATATAGAAGGCAGCAGAGCAGGGTACAGACCTAGCAGCATCTATGAAGGAGCTTTCTAGCACCTTTCAATAATTTAAATAGCCTTTTTTCTAGTTTCAGTTGCCCCAGGGCAATCCTTCACCAGCGCAGCAGAGTGTTCCACCCAGCCTAGCGGTTGTTCTCTTCGTGAGTGGAGAAAAGCCAGGGGACTCCAGAGAGGAGATTGAGGAGGAGTCAGACAGTGCGAGGGGGTGGATGGAGATTCCACAAAAGCCTCTCGTTATAAGCTGTAACGGCACCCCAAATATGAAAGGGGTTAAAGCGGTTTAGGATATTCCCTTTCCGAACACAAGGCAGCTACCGACACTCCACAATCAGGAAAACAAACCCCATAAGAATTCCCCCCCATTAACGAGACACACAGCTCTGTTTGAGGTTCAAAACAGGGATTCCATTTAATGAGAAATACAGGCTCTTGTATACAATTTCGGTTACCACAGGAGATATGGCCCGGATCCACCCACATCACCACACAATGGTTACCTAATGAGCCCCCCCAATACACATCCTCAATACATCTTTTAGCAGACATCCTGACTCCGGGGCTTGACCTAATTTACATGAGCTAATTAACTACAGCTGATGACTCAGACACCTGACCTTTAGGCAGCCTGCTAACTTACAATACACATTATCACAGTAGCAGACTTAATTGCCACAATAGAATGCAATCACACCCCACCTCATTACAGCAAGCTTTAGAGTTCACAACAGCAAACACACAATATATATACAATGTATACCGCATTATATCGGACTAGCACAGATCATAGTGGGGTTCTCATTCACCATGTGCCCCTATTAGAGACACAGGGTGATCTACACATAAGAGGCATCGGTAAAGCTGAAACGGGAGTATCTCATACTTTTCTAAGAGCTTCTGGGTCCCACAGGCCCTCTTGTTACATAAGCTTTCCCTTGAAGATGTGGAGGATCTCCTAGGAGCTATCCATACCACTTTGGGAATACAGGAAGAAAAGAAGGCACTGTCGTTTCACGATCAGATGTACAAGGGCCTGGGGGAACAAAAAAGAAGGGTGTTTCTGGTCCCTGATGTCTTGATCAATGCCATCAAGAGGGAATGTCAGGATCCTGAGAGGAAACCTAACGGTCACCACCGTTTACGATATCCCATCCATCAACCACGACAGCTTATCTGACACTCCAACCAACAGGACTCGATCCATCCCATTTTCCAGAATAACCAAGACACACAGCTCTGGGTTCTGGTTTCAAATGAAAGACATCTTTAATGGTACACTCTCAGGGTTTTATACAGTTCAAGCATGAAAGGAAAAAAGACTCTCCACCCCCCTCATCACACACTGGGGCTTCAATACGCCTTCAGATGGGCTAATTACTAATCAGTATCCAGACATTTTTAACATGATCAATTACTACACCTGAGAAGTCACATTCCACATCTTAGACGTTCTGTCTCTGCATACAGCTTGACAAGTTCCATTCCACATCTTATATCAATAGAATTCGCACAAAGCAGCATCACACAATGAAAGGTCTTTCAGAAGCAGACTCAATTAGCATGTCTACACAGAGGAATGAGTCACTATTGACCGGTTGGGTCAACATTAACCAACAACTTGCAATATCTCAAGATCCTGCAATATGAACTATCAGTAATGTCCCATCTCATGTAATTTCTCATTAATATTTCTCAGTCACCCCTATGCCCAAAAGGGACACAGGGTGACCCTAGACACAAGAGTTATTAGTGATGCTGGCACAGGAGTACCCCTCATCCTTCCAAAGTCTGTTTGTCATGGGTCATTCCGTTACAACAGGTTTCCCTTTGCGGAAGAAGAAACTCTAGTTTGGAATAAATCTCCTGAACTAGATGCTGCATTTTTGCAGGTTTCAAGGCATACTGACCTGGCCTTCGAGGACATGGGGATACTTTCAGACCCCATGGATAGGATGGATTCACTCCGGAAAAAGTCCTGGGACTCTTCACAGGGGAGCCTTAAGTCTGCCATGGTGCAGTTGTGGCCGCAATATGGAATACTGGCTTACGCAGATTATGGTGCACATTGAGTCAGGGACGTCAAAAGAAACTATTCTGACTTCCTTACCAATGTTACTTAACCACTTGCTTACTGGGCACATAAACCCCCTTCGTGCCCAGGCGAAATTTCAGCTTCCGGCACTGCGTCGCTTTAACTGACATTTGCGCGGTCATGCGACGTGGCTCCCAAACAAAATTGACGTCCTTTTTTCCCCACAAATAGCTTTCTTTTGGTGGTATTTGATCACCTCTGTGGTTTTTACTTTTTGCGCTATAAACAAAAAAGAGCGACAATTTAAAAAAAATATATATTTTTTACTTGTTGCTATAATAAATATCCCAATTAAAAAAAAAAAAATTCTCCGTTAAGGCCGATATGCATTTTCGACGTATTTTTATAAAAAATAAACTCTTAAGCGACTGGTTTGCGCAAAAGTTATAGCGCCTACAAAATGGGGAACAGAATTATGATTTTTTTTTTTTTTTTTTTTCTAGTAATGGCGGTGATCTGCAATTTTTTTTTTTTTAATTGGGACTGCGATATTGCGGCGGACGTATCGGACACTTTTGACACAAATTTGGGACTATTCATATTTATACAGCGATCAGTGCTATAATAATGCACTAATTACTGTATAAATGTGACTGGCAGGGAAGGGGTTAACACTAGGTGAGGAAAGGGTTAAATGTGTATCCTGGGTGTGTTCCAACTGTGGGGGGTGACTGGGGGAGGTGACCGATGCTGTGTCCCTATGTACAAGGGATACAGATTGGTCTCCTCTCCTCTGACAGCACGTGGAGCTCTGTGTTTACACACAGAGCTCCACGTCCCTGCTGTGTTACTGACGATCGCGTGTACCCGGCGGACATCGCGGCCGCCAGGTACACGCATCGGCTCTTCAGCGATGCGCCGGGACAGTGTTTACCCGCTGCGCGCCCCCCAGAGGCGCGCACGGGTAATGCACTTTAAAAGACGTCAACTTGGCACATGAGGCTCGCGCTGTTGACGTCTTTTGTCAATAGCGTGGGTCTCAAGTGGTTAAGTGGGTGGCGTACTTAACACACGTCAGCTGAATCGGTACGCATGTCTGCGAGATCCGCAGCCTTGACCAACTCAGCAAGGAGGGCCTTATGGCTCAAGACGTGGCAGGGTGATAGCACATCTAAGATCAAACTCTGTGGAATTCCCCTCACAGGGGATTTGTTTGGGCCAGGTTTGGAGGCTGTCTTGGACCGGACGGCCGACAAAAGACCTTTCCCATTTAAAAGAAACATGGGGAGCAGGCTAAGAGTTCCGCCCTCAGAGGAAGGCGGAAGCCCCAAAAACAGAACGACAGACGGTTTGGGGCAGAAGAGTAAAGGTCGTGGGGGAGTGAGTTTTCAGCCTCCTGAACAGCCCAAAAAAGGAAACCATGACAAGGTTACAGTGGGAGGAAGGTTGGGGGGCCTTTCTTCCACAGTGGGAAATGATCACTTGCAATCAGTTTGTGATAGGGATCATAACAAGAGGATACAAGTTGGAATTTTCAACCCCCCACTCCGCTCAGACTTCTAGTCACTGAGCTGCCAAAATGTGCAGAAAAATAATCGGCTCTTCTCCTTCCTAAATGAGTTTGAGGAACAAGAGGCAGTGGTATGGGTCCCAGCAGAGGAGACAGGCAGGGGCCCGACTTGTTCATTCCCTGACTTAGTTGGGGTAGCGGTACACTTTGGGGTTGGGTCAGCCATGCCCTGTGACCTTTGACCTCTGGGCGCCCGCCTTCTGACCTTTGACCTCTGGGGAGGTCCCTGTTCCAATTCCTGAGTCCTAGCCATATTCTTCAATGGGAAACCCAGCCCTAATTCCCACATCTTTGTGGTCCGCAAACCTTCTGGAAAGTTCAGGCTCCTACTGAACCTGAAGCCCCTGAATGTCTCTGTCACATACAGGAGATTCCGGATGGACTCAATTTACTCTGTGAAGGCGCTTCTTCCTCTGATCTCTGCTTCATGACATCAATAGATTTGAAGGATGCCTATTTGCACATCCCCATCAGAGGGCTATCAAAAGTTCCTCAAACTGGCAGTGAAAAATAAAGGGACAATTTACTTGCAGTTCAGAGCCCTCCCCTTTCGGGCTATCCTACCCCCCCCATCCTCACCAAGGTAATGGTGGAAGTTCTGGCGTTTCTACATCCCAGGGGCATCTCGGTAGTCGCATACTTAGACGATATTCTCCTGTTTGCCCCTTCCCCAGAGCAGTTGTCCCGGGATCTTCAGGTAACAAGGGACATCCTAAACTTGGGGTGGCTCCTTCCAGTGGAAAAGATCCAGAAGGTGGACAAAGCAATGTTGCTACTTCAGGGCTGCTGTCAGGTCTCGGTAAGAAAGGCCATGTCAGCCTTGGGCTTACTGACATCCATTTTAATTTTTTTTTTGTGCGCACAAATCAGACCGCTCTGTGAAGGTTTTCCTTATGGGTGGGGCGACGGCTTTGCAGGTTCTCAGCTCGGTGAACCTCCCTGCTGGCTGACCAGTGAGTCTGCGAGGTGGTCTCTTCGGAGTACTGGTCAGGGTTCTTCCTATCCACCGAACAGATTCTTTCCTCGTGTCTCTCTCCTTCCGGCTCGTCGGTCTGCCTTGATGGGGCAGTGTAGGAACTTCTAAGCTGCGGGGTAATTTTACCTGTCCCACAGGACGAGATGTTTCAGGGATTATATTCAAATCGGTTTTCGGTCCCGAAGACGGACAGGGTCTGTCCAATCTTGGGCCTCTAAGCCCTAAATGCCTTTATAAGAGTTGGGTAGTTCCGCTGGGACTCTATTCATTCAGTGGTAGCTGTGCTCCATCAGGGGGAGTTTCTGGCGTCCTTGGACATAAAGGACGCATACTTGCAGACCACACTGCACAGGTCACCAGAGGTTTCTGCGCTTCACAGTAAGGAGGACCGCTGTCGTTTGTGGCTCCTCTTTTTGGTCTAGCGTCGGCACCAAGTGTCTTCACAAGGTGCTTGCACCGATCCTAGCTTTGCTGGGACAGTGAGGCTTTGCCATCGTGGGCTACTTGGATGTCCTCTGAGTGCAGATTCTGGCTCAGAATTGGGAGAATGTGTCTATAGCCAGTCAGACCCTCCAAGATTTTGGGTGGATGTTAAACGTTTAGAAGTCGGTCCTGGTTCCGACTCAGTGTTTGGAGTACCTAGGGTTGGTTCTGAACTCCTCGGTTGCGAAGGTCTTTGCTCCCCTGGAGAAATTGCAGACTCTTCAGTCTGCAGTGTGGCTGTTGGCATCACGCAATCTGTCATATCTCAGTTTTTTTCATGCGAGTCCTGGGCCTGTTGGGTGCCTCCTTTGCGGCGGGACCGTATGCCCAGTTCCACACATGTTTGCAGAGGGAGATACTGTCCAAGTGGCACAAGTCTCCGGGGCAGACAGGAAGTGATGTCAGGTACCAACAGGAAGTTCTGGTTGAGAGACGCGCTCGAAGAAAATAGAGAGGAGACATTGTTGGAAGAGGCAGCAGAGGAGAGCCTGGATTTTAATGGTGATTATCAATATATGGATACCGCTGGTTGAAGATTATCCTGTGTGCTGTTGCTGGATTTGAGTTCATGCCTAGTTTTTACTGAATTCTGGTAAGAGTCAGTACTATCTGTGGTGGAGGTCTCCTGTTGGTTTAAACACAGCGTGGTCGTTATCACTGTTACCCTAAAGATTCTTTTCCATCACACACCTGTGGACTGCTTCTAACCTCTTGACCTACTTGGACTTTCAATGTGTTCATATTAAGTATAGAGACATCTATGCTAACTAGGAGCTATATATAATTTGCACATTTTCATCAATGTTGTTTATCACCATATATATAATTATTTGGTTTTACTAGTCACTGGTTTTCACCATTTTTTTATATCTGTATTAGCGCGACTTCTTTTTTCTTACTATGCTTGTTTGTGCTGTATGGCACACTTAAGACGCAGCTGTTAATTTATTTATTTTTGCACTATATGCTGGGTCTGCGCAACAATTTTCTCTCTTTTCTCTTTTTTCCACAAATCTCCTTTGTCTCTGGATCATCGGATTCAGGCAAGCCACCTAGTCAGTCTCTGAATTGGTGGCTCGGATCTTTGGCGCTTCGATTGGGGGAGTCGTTTCTTCCCTTCTGGTGGACGGTGATTACAACGGTTGCCAGCCTCATGTGTTGAGGGGGACATCTGGGGGGTCTGGGCGGCCTAGGGCCGCTGGACTCTAGCAGAATCCCCTCTACCGATCAATGTCCTAGAACTCTGGGCGATCTGGGGATGCTTTTCCTCATGGTCGAGGAAGTTGCATGGTCGCCCGATCAGGATTCAGCCGGACAACGCCACGGCTGTGGCTTAGGTCTACCATCAGGTAAACTGGCAGGCAAACTACCTGAGTGGCCAGATGCTGGACCAGGGAGTCTTTAGCACTCAGAGGTGTTTCAACTCCCTTGCAGGAGGTGTAGCTCACAGGGCATGGATCTCCTGGCCGCTCTTCTCAACCGCAAGGTGTCGAAGTTCGTGGCCAGGTCTAGTGATCCCTGTACAGTCGCATCAGACACGTTGTTGGCCCTGTGGGGTCAGTATCGGCTACTTTATGCCTTTCCTCCATTATAGTTGCTTCCCCGGATGCTCCACAGTGTGGAGGCCGAAGGGATCCGGATGATTCAAATCGCTCCAGATTGGCCTCGGAGTCCTTGATACGCCGATCTCAGGCGCCTGGTGGCAGATGTGCCCTGGCAGTTGCCAATGCAGGAGGACCTTCTGTCTCAAGGTCCCATACTTTATCCTGTTGTACAGTCGCCGGCTTGCACAACGTGGCTATTGGAAGCCAGGTTTTAAGAGACCGGGGTCTGTCCGACTCCGTCATCTCAACCATGCTGCGGGCAAGGTAGCCTTCTTCCAGGAGGATCTACCATCGCACCTGGAAGGCCTTCATCTCTTTGTGTGAAAAGATGGGGTGACGTACTCGGTGTCCAGGGTCCTGCTGTTTTTACAGCCTGGAGTGGATCTGGAAATTGCCTTAAGCACTGGTTAGGGGCATATTTCAGCCTGGGCTGTGTCTTTTCAGTGGCCTTTCGCGGCCCATTGTCCGGTGGGTACCTTCCGTGCAAGGGGTTTCGTCATGGCTTCCCTCTTAACCCACCTCTTCCCCCATGAGTTTTGGTGCTCTCGGTTCTTCAGGAACCTTCCTTTTGTAAACATCTGAGGGATTCCTCTCGACACCATCTCTAAAGGTGGCCTTTTTGGTGGCCATTACTTTTGTCAGATGAGTTTGTGTTGGCAGGCCTTGCATTGCAAATCACCATACTTGATCCTCCTGGATGGGGCGGTGGTGCGCCCACAACCTTCCTTTCTTCCGAAGGTGGTTTCGGCCTTTCACCTGAATGAGGACTTTGTTCTTCCATCCTCATGTCCCCGGCCGGTGCATCCTACTGAGGTTGTGCTTGATTCTTTAGGCGTGGTACACGCTTTGCGGGTGTACCTGCCTGCTACGGCTCCGTTTCAGAGATCTGATGCACTTTTTGTGTCGGGTCCACAAAAGTGGCCTGGCGGTCTTGTGGGTCACCATTTCTCGATGGATCAGGTAGACCGTCATGCAGGCCTATGCTCTTAGGGGGCGGTCGCCCCCTTTCCGGTCACGGTACTTTCGACCAGGGCAATTGGTGCTTCCTGGGTTTTCCGACATCAAGCGTCTGTCTCACAGGTGTGCAAGGTGGCGACTTGGTCGTCTGTTTACACTTTTTCATAAATGTTACAAGGTTAATGTGAGTGCATCTTCTGATGCTTCTTTTGGCTGCAAGGTTTTGCAAGCAGCTGATTAAAGTTGCAACTCCTCCGTTGAGAAGCTCTGCTTGGTTTTTGGGGTTAAAGCGGGAGTTCACCCATTTCTAAAAAAAAATTTTTTCTTCCCCTAGATTCCTGCTCGTTCGGTCTAGGGGAATCGGCTATTTGTATTAAAATATGAGCAGTACTTACCCGTTTTCGAGCTGCATCTTCTTCCGTCGCTTCCGGGTATGGGTCTTCGGGAGCGGGCGTTCCTTCTTGATTGACATTCTTCCGAGAGGCTTCCGACGGTCGCATCCATCGCGTCACTCGTAGCCGAAAGAAGCCGAACGTCGGTGCGGCTCTATACTGCGCCTGCGCACCGACGTTCGGCTTCTTTCGGAAAATCGTGACGCGATGGATGCGACCGTCGGAAGCCTCTCGGAAGACTGTCAATCAAGAAGGAACGCCCATTCCCGAAGCCCATACCCGGAAGCGACGGAGAGGATGCATCTCGTAAACGGGTAATTACTGCACATATTTTAAAATAAATAGTTTCCTGCTCGTTTTTACTAGGGGAATCGGCTAAGGGGGAAAAGTGCCCTCTAAGGGTGAACCCCCGCTTTAAGTTGGTTTTACCGATACTGTTTCCACCCCTTGTTTTTTTTACACTGCTTGGGGATGTCCCACTTGTCAAGATTTAAGGAGCTGTGTCCGTCCATGGATAAGAGAAAATAGGAATTTTTTTTGTACTCGCCGTAAAATCCTTTTCTCTGTCGTCAATGGACGGACACGGCACCCACCCCTCCTTTTTTAGGTTTGTACTGCTTGTTACGAACTAAGGCTTGCATACTGCAGGGAGAAGGGTTATGTCTGGAGGAACCGCCTCCTGGGCGGGGCTGTTTTAACTCAGATAATTAAATACATGTTACTTTAACAAACATGTTTCTGTCTAGTCCACGCCTGTGAACAGGAACATAACCCTCTTGTCTAGATTTAAGGAGCTGTGTCCGTCCATGGACAACAAAGAAAATGATTTTACGGTGAGTACAAAAAATCATATTTTCTAGCAAAAAATGCGGATTTTAACTTGCAAGCAACAAATGGCAGAAATGGGCCATACACACTATCTGAAAAATGCCGCTTTCCATACGATCGTTGGTACAGGGCTTTCGAGAGCCCATAGCGACAATTCATCCAATCCATTATTAGATCGGACAAGCGCAGAACTTTTCCATGTACGATACCAGATTGTACGATTTTCATTTAGTCAGTATAGTTGTTGTCCGAAAATACAAATGCATTACAACACATGACATTACTTCTGATTTTTTGTTTTATTTTATTTTTAACTTTTTCTGTCGTACACGAATTTTCGTGACTTTAGTAACCTATTCAATTTCTACTTGCGACTAATGAGCAAAAAGTCAGACGATCTGTCGTCCTATTTTTCGGATAGTGTATGGGCCATTTGTCATGAAAGTGTTAAAATGACAAAAACCCCAAGAAACACTTATTGGCAGTGATGTCATTTCACATATTGCCTGAATATATTAACAACATTAAATATAAGGGAAGCCTTTTTTCAATTTTTTTTTTTTTTTTTTCTCGGCTTCTTGCTTATCCTTGTGTGGTAGTGGAATAGTGCAATACATGTTTAAACTTGCATGTTGCAAAGCTGCTATTGTAGGCTCTGGATGAATGTGTTGCCGATTTAGAAATGCAAAGTAGTGTTAATTCTGATGTAATTTTTTTTTTATTTGGTTTTAGTCAGCCTTTTGACTAATGCTATTTTAGTTTTATGACTTAAATGCCATTTTAGTCATCTGAATTGTTTTTGTTTTAGTCGACTAAAATAGTGTCAATTTAGTTGATGAAAATATTTTAGCCGCCAAAATTAACACTGGCTAGCAGTAACAATTGTTTTCTGCTGGACGGGAATGCTCCCCACACCCTTAGCTGGCAGAATCAAATAGCGCAGAAGGAGGCACTGACTGTTGATGGGGGGGGGGGGGGAGAGAGCGATAATCTAGAGATTTTTTTTTCCCACCCTTGGTGGAAGGAAAGAAAATTGTATCATCTATGGCCTGCTTTAGGCAACCCAAAGATTTTTTGTTTTTTTTTTTGTTTTTTTTGTTGTTAAACCAGCGGGTTCAATGAAAACTGACTTGATTCCCCCATCAACACTCTAAGTCAGGCGTCTCAAACTGGCGGCCCTCCAGCTGTTGCAAAACTACAAGTCCAAAGAGGCATTGCAAGAATGACAGTTACCAGCATGACTCCCACAGGCAGAGGCATGATGGGACTTGTAGTTTTACAACAGCTGGAGGGCCACCAGTTTGAGACCCTTGCTCTAAGTGGTTGGGGAATCCTCCCTGCTGAGCTGTTGTATTTTGACAGCCAGAAGACTTCCCCACAGTCAGAATACACTGTTCAGCTTTGGAGGTTTGTAGCTAGCAGCTTTGATCGAGTGGCAAATATCCGACCGGGTTGTTTTGCAGAAGTCGAGCGGTAGATCGGCTTTTTTGTACAACCTCCCTGCCTATATACATGGTTTGAAATTTAGTTGGTTGCTCTTAAGGTTATAGTTGATGGATTTTATTTTTCCAAATGCTGTATCATGTAAAATATACAATAAAATTCATAGATGGCTGTGTTTTATCTTGAAGTAGATTTTGTTTTAGCTATAATGGTGCTGTGTGTTTAGGTTTTTTCCTTTTTTGCTTATAAATAAAAGCAGAACTGTACATATTAATGGTTGGATTTTGTGGCTAGGTGAAGTCCCCCAACGAAAGCGGTCAAAGTCTGAAGACTTGGATGGCCAGAGCTCCAAGCGTAGGCGTTTTGAAGGTGAAGAATATGAAGCAGAACTTAAAGTTAAAATAACTGCAGGTGATGATCTCAACAGGAAGTTGCAAAAGGTATGAAGTTTGGATTGTTACAAAAATTGGAAACATGGTTATCCTTGGCTTTAAGCTTTTATGCGTGAGTGTTCCATTATTCAATTTTTGGCCTGTGATTTAACATATGAAAAATAAACCAACATATCACTATGGGTGGCTGGATGTGGTTCCAGATGTATCCTTCCACATATGGATCTGTTCATGTTTGTCAGACTGAATGCAAAAAGTATGTAGGTGGATGCACATCGCCTCATCTGCAACCTTTAGAGATTACAGGGGTATCTTGTTTTTATTCATCTTGTGAAAATCATAAATCTACACAGGCATCACGTCTGTGATCCAACAAAGCAGCGGGTTGTTCTGTGGAGCTGAGGTTGCCTGTTTTAAGGGGGTCTTGGTGTTTTTATTCAAATTTTAAAGCTCTTTCAGATTAAATTGGTTGTAAACCCTTGCATGTACCCAGTGAAGTGGCTATCCTCAGGTGATGATGCACAGAGATGAAACAAGTTGTACACCTGTGTATCACCAGTCTTTTCTTCTCTACGTCCATCTAAAATGCAAAATTTAAAAATCTTGTTAGCTGTCAGAAAAAAAGGGGGCAAAAAGTTGGTTGCTCTTCAGAGCTCAGTGTGGAGACCTCCAAGCTGATTGGAGGGAAGAGACTCGCCCCCTGCACACGGGAACAGAGCTGAGGCTGTCAATCCATACTTTACTGAAAGCAAGTCGGATTAGCAATGCTTTATTTTTTTTTTTTTATTCTAGTAAAAGCACCAGCTATAATGGCTTTAACTCATTTAAGCTACGTGCACATAGGTGAGTTGTAGGGATACTTGCTCGGAATGCAAAATTCCGGTGTTCGGGTAACATGTCCCTGAACGCATGCAGCCCTAAGCATTGAGTACTGTTTGGTACAGCCTTCAACCACTGTGTATTTCAAATTGTCATAGCGTTTGAGAGGATTCTTGCAGCAGTGCTGGACGTCACACTTATGCTTCCCAGGTTGCTGGAAATGCTTTTATTTGACCTACTGAGGTTTATTCCACCTCCAGATTGCTGCTGTTCAGATTTCATGGTTTATTCATTCTGGTGTTTGCATGACTGCCCCATTGTTCATTCACACAACAGCCTTTAGTCTGTGAACTGTGAAAATACAAGGTGCTCTGTGAATGGACAAAGGGAGTAAGGTGCATAAACACTAGATTGAGCTACAGTTCTCAAAACCACAGTAAGACTTGATGTTTAGCAAAAACTGTACTAACATGAATGAGCAGCGATCTGGACATGGGATAAACCTCTGCAAAAGGTAGCTTTTTACACAACCGTAAAAGTTGAGTTCTGCTTTACCAAACGGTGAGCGTAGTCTCCCAACCTTTAGCTTGACTCAAGTTGCAGTAATCTACCAATGAGGAGGTTTGAATATCCTAGTATAGAATGGATGTGGCCTGTTTGTAACACTTTAGATTTAAACCAATTTATCTAGTCTTGAGAAAGTGGAGTAAGTGGGTATATTAGATTTGCAATACTCCCAGTAAAGATGGACCCACATCTTGGAGAAAAAAAAAACATTGGGTTATCAGCAAAATTGCAAAATGTTCATCTAGGTGATCCACCTCTAAACCCTAAATTGGGGAACAATTCAGGGGATTCTGCAATGTACTGGATTTTAGGATAAAAATAATCAGGAAATCTCCATGAACCTCTCATATGGATATTACCACCTATTTTATTCAGACTTTTGCAGGGCTTTATGCTGTATATACTCTCGATCTACTTCAAGAAGAGGACTAAGCCTTATTCTTACAAGAGCCTGGCATGTGTAACACCAAACACTTTCTGCATAACTTGGGCATTGGTGTTTTTGTTAAGGATTGGAATGTGTGTACAGAGCCTACAGAGGTTTTGAGAATACCTGTATTTAGTAAATTTTATTTGGTAAAGTATAATCAAAGCGAAAATGAGCCCGTAGACCTCCAGTTTTTGATAAAAGTTCAAAAACCTTGAGTCTTGTTGAGGGATCAAATGGCATCATCTTTCTTGGTAGAAGTGTCTGCTTCAAAAGTCCTTTTTCCGACAGTCTAGATCAGGGGTAGTGAATTAAAATTCAAATTGCAGTTTCCCCTTTTACATCAGCGTCAGCAGTCCTTCCCTTTACACCCATGCACCCCCCCCCCCCCTTACATTGCCGAGCCCCCTCTTTACCTCACATAAAATGCATTAAGAAAAAAGACTTTACAGCCACTTTAATGCGGAGTTCCTACAACATTTTTAAAAAAAAATGAAGCCAGCAGCTACAAATACCGCAGCTGCTGACTTTTAATAATTGGACTCTTTCCCCTAATTGTCTTTCAGGACAGCCACCTGAGAGACCTTGGCTCCTCCCCTCCTGTAGGAAACACCACGCCAGCATTCTATAAATTTCCTCCTCCCCTGCTGGCTCCTCAGTTATTTGTGTTTCTTCCAGAGGGGAGACACCACCAGGAACCTGCCAGGGAGGCTCAAGCAAAACTGTCCAGAAAGGGAGCAGAGGTGTCCTGGGACAAACAGGTTACTAACCTGTCAGAAGATGGCCACCCTCGCATCCCTGAGCGCAGGTGTAGGTCGAGGGGGCTCCATTTCATCACCGAGTGTGGTGAGAGGAGGTGCACAGCCAGCCATCCCATACCGCAGCATGTGTGTGGCAGCACGGGATGGGGATTCCAAGGCGCAGCCACGCCGGGTATCGGGACCGCGCGTTGCCGAGGGCGGGTGACTTCATTTCCGGCGAACGGGGGCGTGCACTTCCGGGGTCGCGGCTTCCGGTTCCGGCTGTGTACTATGAAATGGAGCCAGGCAGAGGTGGGAGGAGCTGCACATGCTGTAGAGACAGCACAACGCACCCTGGTGACACGGAGAATGTCGGAAGCGTAGGGAAGAGAGCCTGCTCCAGCAGAGACCAGCTCCAGCCATTCAAAGGTAAAGGGAACCTAGGGTGGATCTCCCCAAACCTGAACCCACCACCCCTCCTCCCGCCCCAAGGGAAAAGAAAGGGGGGAGGGAAGCCAAGTTCCTCAGTGTCGGAGGGTAATGCATGGGGCCCCTAGTGAGGTAAGCCCACATGTAGGCACTGCGCACCTGCCTTGGGCAGGAGCAGGTTCTGGTATTAAATGTAGGGTGCTTGTTCCTTTATGTATTTTCAGAAAACAGACAAAAATAAGCCTACCCACAGTTCAAAAAGTAAGTGCCTATCTTGCAAATTTACCCTTAGAGACTCTTGGAGGAAAGCAATTTGTATTGATTGAATTAACCAGCTAGTACAGGAACACACTACTGATCATACTGAGCTAGCATCATCTGTTAAAGAATTATCTAATACCTTTTGAATCCTTTAAACCCTTATTTAAAGGATTTCAGATCCCGCAGCTTCAGTCGGCTTCTCCTCCAGTCCAGACGGCAGTTAAAATACCAGAAATAATTCCTTCCACCTGTGCAGGCCCTTCAATTACTCCTAGAGAGGAGGCAGAAGAGGAACCTGACAACGCAGTGTCTGGTTTCCAAGAGTCAGAGGGGGAGGCTCAGGAAGGTGATTCCAGGAAGCCGTCCCGCTACAAACTCTCACTAGAGGATGTTGATCATCTCTTGGGAGCTATATATACCACTCTGGGTATACAAAGGGAGAAAAAGACTCTATCCCTACATGACCAGATGTACGAGGGATTAGGGGAGCAGGAAAAGAAGAATTTTCCGGTTCACGACGTGTTAGTCGAGGCAATTAAGAATGGCAAGACCCAGAAAGGAAACCCTTTTTTTCCTAATGCCCTAAAGAGACGGTTTCCATTCTCAGATGACCCATCAATATGGAATAAGGTCCCAAATCTAGATGCCGCCTTTTCACAGATATCAAGGCATACGGATTTGGCATTCGAGGATATGGGCGTCCTATCTGAGTCTATGGATAAAAGGATGGACTCGTTAATTAAGAAGTCATGGGACTCCGCGCTGGGAAGTTTAAAACCAGCAATGGCAGCCACAGTTGTGGCGAGAAATATGGAGATCTGGCTAAACCAGATCCAGGCTCACATTGAGGAAGGAACTGCAAAAGAGCAAATACTATCCTCTTTTCCCACACTGCTGCGAGGCATAGCCTACATCGCAGATGCCTCAGCAGAACTAGTGCGCATGACGGCCCGATCATCCGCACTAGCTAACTCCACAAGACGGGCCCTATGGTTAAAGAAATGGCAGGGGGACTGCGCGTCTAAGACCAAATTATGTGGCATCCCATTCACAGGGGATTTGCTATTCGGGCCAGGGTTGAAGGTGCTAGATCGAACAGCGGATAAAAAGAAAGCATTTCCGCTGAAACGCAAAGCACCCTGGAGTCAGCCACAACCGAGTAAAAGGAGGCAGAAAAGTGCAACTTGGGTTCCGAAGGGTCCCCGTTACACAACTCCCAAGGCAGATAATCAAAAAAGACCTTGGGTCCCGAAGGAGTGGTAAAGGAGGAGTGCTTTTTCGTCCTGAACAAACCTATGATAAGAAGTGACAAAGTGATCAAAGTAGGAGGAAGACTGGGGGCCTTCCTACCACAATGGGAAAAGATAACTTCCAATCACTTCATTTTGAGAACAATAAGACAGATATCACCTGGAGTTCTCAAAACCACCCCCAAACAAATTTTATCTAACCAAGCTCCCAAAGAACAAAAGTAAAGCCGAAGGGTTAATGAGAGCCATAGAGGATCTCGGGAGACAGGAGGTAGTCACAGGTGCCAAAGGAAGAAAGGGGACAAGGGTTTTACTCCCACATGTTCGGAGTACTAAAACCCACAGGGAAGATCAGACCAATCCTAAACCTCAAGCCCCTGAATGTGTCCATAACCTACAAGAGATTCAGGATGGACTCTGAATTTATTCAGTCAAGGCCCTACTACCCCCAAACTGTTTTCTAGTTTCCCTAGACTTAAAGGATGCATATCTTCACGTCCCAATACACAAGTTTTCAAATATTTCTAAGATTAGCCATAGAAACCAAAGACAAAACCAGACACCTACAGTTCCGAGCCTTGCCCTTCGGCCTTTCCTCTTCACCCAGAATCTTTACAAAGATTCTGGCAGAAGCCTTGGCACCCTTGCGAGTCCAAGGCATATCTATCGTCGCATATTTAGACAACTTACTTCTGTTTGCAGAATCTCCAGAAAGATTGCAAAAGAATCTCGGTCACACAAACGTTTCTAAAAAAATCTAGGCTGGTTAGTAAACGTGGAAAAATCCAACCTACAACCGACTCAACCGTTAATATACTTGGGATATGTGCTGGACACGATCCAACAAAAAATATTCCTGCCCAAAGAAAAAATAGCAAAAATACAAAAGGGAGGTAAGTGCAATACAAGCAAGCTTTCCATGCACCATCAGGAAGGTGATGTCAACTCTGGGGTTGCTAACATCTGCAATCCCAGCGGTACAATGGGCACCCTTACATTTTCCACCACTGCAGATGTTCCTACTAAAGGTATGGGATCACAAGCAGGAGTCCTTGGACACTCAAGTTCTTATACCAACAAAAGTAAAAAGGACCCGGTGGTGGTGGGAGGACAAGAGAAAATGTAACCCAAGGACAGCTGTGGACACTTCCCATTTCCCAGACCCTTACCACGCAAGTGGCATAGGTTAGGGAGAGCATCTAGGCTCCAAAATAACACAGGGGACATGGGAAAAGGAAGAGAGGATGAGATCATCCAACTGGAAGGAATTGAAGGCAGTAGGGTTTGCACTTCAATCCTTCCAGAAGGAACTAAAGGGTCATCACTTGCAAATCAGATCCGACAACGCCTCAGTAATAGCCTATATAAACAAACAGAGGAACAAGAAGTGGAACCCTGTGGGCACTGGCAGAGAAAATCCTGAAATGGGCAGAGAAACACTCTTTTATCAGCAGTCCACCTAAAAGGGGAC
Organism: Rana temporaria; assembly: GCF_905171775.1. Classification (NCBI taxonomy): domain Eukaryota; kingdom Metazoa; phylum Chordata; class Amphibia; order Anura; family Ranidae; genus Rana; species Rana temporaria. The sequence goes on along the minus strand of NC_053495.1, from coordinate 83,326,258 downwards.
TTAAACAGAGTGGCAAGAGGGCGACTGGGCGTTAAACCAAGAGGTGTTCAACCAAATCACGCAGAGATGGGGAACACCCCAGGTGGACTTATTTGCCTTAAGAGAAAACAAACTGTTCTTTTCTCTGAAAAAAAGAGGATGGGGCTCTAGGGGTGGATGCGTTGGCACAGAGGTGGACATTCAAAATATGTTATGCCTTTCCCCTGCCAGTACCGATACCAGCGGTAATAAGGAAACTTTGCATAGAGAATACACCACTGATTCTCATAGCACCCCATTGGCCCAAGAGACCGTGGTTCTCTATGCTAAAAGAACTCGCTATGGAGCCCCCCTGGTTACTTCCAGTCCAGGAAGATTTGCTCTCCCAGGGCCCAATATACTGCCCCCAAGTAAAAAGGTGGGACTTGGCCGCCTGGTGTCTGAGGAGCAGCTGCTAAAAGCAAAAGGGTTCTCAAACCGCTTAATGGCAACACTGCTAAAAAGCAGGAAAGTGGAGACACGCAATATATATCAGAGTGTGGAAGTGCTTTAACAACTGGTGCACAGAAAATACTTTCAACACACAGAGCTCAGTGGCAGTCTTAGAATTCCTACAGAGTGGTGTAGAGAAAGGACTAAGCATTAGTACCTTAAAGAGTCAAGTGTCAGCTCTATCGGTTTTTCAGGAAAAGAGACTAGCACCTGATCATGGATAATCAGACTCTTCAAATCCCTGAGCAGACAAAGACCTATACAAAGTACAGTCTTTCCAAAGTGAGACCTGTCATTAGTGCTGCAAACTTTGACAGACCCCTTTGAACCACTAGAGAATTGTAGCCCAAAGACGTTGACAGTAAAAACAGTCTTTTTGGTAGCAATTACTACAGCAAAAGGTCAGTGAGATAGAGGCCTTATCTATCAGACCCCCCCTTCTTTCAAATTTTTGCAGACTGCATAATTTTCAAGAGGGATCCGGGATTCCTGCCGAAAGTAGTCTCGAGATTCCACAGGGAACGAGAAGTTGTGTTACCTTCATTTTGTCCGAATCCTAAGGAACAAGAAGTTAAATTTCATAATTTAGATGTCAGGAGATGCGTCTTACATTATTTAGAAGTAACAAAAACACTCAGGGAGACGGATTCCTTATTTATTTTACATTCTGGAGCTAGGAAAGGGCATAGAGCCACTAGATGCACCATAGCCAGATGGCTAAGAGAAGCCATTGAACAGGCTTATAAGTTAGGAGGCATACAGATTCCACAGGGTATCGGAGCGCACTCCACAAGATCAGTGGCAGCCTCACAGGCAGAAAGAGCTGGAGCAACGCCAGAACAAATCTGTAAAGCGGCAACATGGTCCAGCTTTGCCACCTTCGTGAGACACTATAGGGTGGATCTCTTGTCAGCTAATGATCCGACCTTCGGATGTTAGGTCTTACAAGCTGTGGTCCTGCCCTAAGGCACCTCTCAGGTGGCTGTCCTGAAAGACGATTAGGGGAAAAACAAAGTTACTTACCGGTTAACGTTCTTTCCCGGAGTCTTTCAGGACAGCCGGGTAACCCACCCAATTTCCTTGCGGGAAATGTGATATAGTTAACTATTTGTATCATATATTCTTGTGTCTCCCCAGCAACTGGAGGAGCTCTTTAAAGAACTGAGGAGCCAGCAGGGGAGGAGGAAATTTATAGAAGGCTGGCACGGTGTTTCCTACAGAGGGGAGGAGCCAAGGTCTCTCAGGTGGCTGTCCTGAAAGACTCTGGGAAAGAACGTTACCGGTAAGTAACTTTGTTTTTCCTGTCCCAGGGTCCAGCGATGCAGGGAAACAAAGTCCCCCTCCTCTCTCCGCAGGGGTGTGGTTTCACAGCCGGTCACAAACTGTCTGGCTGAGCAATCACCTGGGACTTATGACGTGTCCCAGATTGCCGAGGGGGGGGGGGTGTGAACTTCCTCCTGGCGCCACAGAGCCCTGGGAGGAAGTGGGAGCTGGAACCCTCTAGCATGTCAGGGGGTCACCTTCCCTTAAAGCGGAAGTTCCATTTTTGTGTGGAACTCTGCTTTAAGGTTATGGTCTCTCCTAGTAGCCTTGATTGCAAAAAATATATTCACCTTTTTTATAGTTGCAGTAAAAGCATACAATGTTACCCGTTTTTTTGGCTATCAATGTTTGTTCTGCCAATTCACAGATAACTTTTGGGTTCTAGAGTTACTGAGCGATACTGATTTGTTGGTCCAGCCTAGGTTTAATTTCATACCAGTGATGAGATTTAGAACCAAGAGTAATGGTGAAGCTCACCCTTGAAGATGCATGACCTCTTTCGCATGTCTTTATTGGCAGTAGACTGTATGCTCCAAACAAAGGGCCGGTGTGTGTGTGTGTGTGTGTGTGTGTGGAAAAACTGGAATATATCCATTCCTCCAGATGTTTTCACAAACGATGTTGCATTTGCCCACACATAGTCCGTAATCTTAGGAAGTATCTAAATCTGGGTCAAGAAGGATGGTCCCATAATCTGCCACCAGGAGGAGTAGTAAAATACCCATCCCGTTTTTTTTTTTTTGTTTTTGCCATTTGCCCTCTATCCCATAGCAAAGATTTTCCTTCACTTGCTGAAATAGCCAAAGCAGGAAGTTAGAGGAAATCTCTTCAGTGAGGGAATCCCTATGCATCACTGGGGTCACCAGAACTAGTGACCCCTCTATTACTTTCCTGGGGATAAACCAAAACCCCGGGATTATCTTTCACTTTTAATGAGTGGTACACGGCACAAATAGGGGTTGATTTACTAAAGGCAAATAGACTGCAATGCAGTTGCTCCAGAGCTTAGTAAAAGAGGTAAAGCTTAAAGGATCACTAAAGGAATTATTTTTTTAGCTAAATAGCTTCCTTTACCTTACTGCAGTACTGGTTTCATGTCCTTATTCGTTTTTGCTTTGAAGTAGCTGTAATTCTGCTGTCATCTCCACACTTCCTGCTTGTCTGGCTCCTTATAACCACAGTACTGGGAGATTTTCACGGTGGTCTAAGCTGTCATTACTTAGTGTCTAAAACTCCTCAGAACCAATGAGATTCATTTTAAAAACAAAATACGGCCCTGGATTTGTTTGTTTTTTGTTCTGTGGGTCTCTTTACTTCACATAAACATGAAACCAGTTTAAAACCAAAAGTGAAACTAGATGCACATTATATGATGGAATTTAATCTATTATTAATCATTTTTAAAAGGAATCGGTTAACTTTTATGTCTCTATACCCTGTAAACAGTAATTTCAGCAAAAAAAATGTTTTCCTTTAGTGACCCTTAAGAACTTTCCCTTTTTTTTGAGTTTGCTGTCTTGCCTGAAACCACCACTAGAGGGAGTAAAGAGTTGGAGTTCCATTCACCATGTCAGGAACGTAAGCTCAGTGCATCAGCACTTCCTCTGCTGCAAGCAGATGTGTGGGTCTCTTCCAGGAGTGGATGTCTTCCATGAGGCAGGTCAGTGCAGAAGCTCACACTCTTGCCTCTTTTCCCATGTTGCCATTCCCCATAGGCACACGCGGGGGGCGCGCCGCTCTGCTGCGCATGTGCGGAAGAGACAGCAGCCTGGGGGCACGTGAGTTTTCTACGTGGTTGGATTACAGGCACTTAAAGGCACCTACTCAGCATCAGACTTTGTGATAGTTACTGTATGTAGATTGCTGAACTAGCACAGTAGTGTATGCACTGTCTTTGTACCTCTGCTTTTGGCTTAACCACTTAAGCCCCGGACCAATATGCTGGCTAAAGACCCAAGGTGTTTTTACAGTTCGGGACTGCGTCGCTTTAACAGACAATTGCGCGGTCGTGCGACGTGGCTCCCAAACAAAATTGGCGTTTTTTTTTCCCCACAAATAGAGCTTTCTTTTGGTGGTATTTAATCACATCTGCGGTTTTTCGTTTTTGCACTATAAACAAAAATAGAGCGACAATTTTGAAAAAAAATGCAATATTTTTTGCTATAATAAATATCCCCCAAAAACATAATTTTTTTTTTCCCCTCAGTTTAGGCCGATACGTATTCTTCTACCTATTTTTGGTAAAAAAAAATCGCAATAATCGTTTATCGGTTGGTTTGCGCAAAATGTATAGCGTTTACAAAATAGGGGATAGTTTTATTGCATTTATATTTATTTTTTATTTTTTTACTACTAATGGCGGCGATCATCGATTTTTTTTCGTGACTGCGACATTATGGCGGACTCTTCGGACAACTTTGACACATTTTTGGGACCATTGTCATTTTCACAGCAAAAAATGCATTTAAATTGCATTCTTTATTGTGAAAATGACAGTTGCAGTTTGGGAGTTAACCACAGGGGGCGCTGTAGGCGTTAGGGTTCACTTTGTGAGTGTTTACAACTGTGGGGGGGTGTGGCTGTAGGTGTGACATCATCGATCGTGTCTCCCCTATAAAGGGGATGACGCAATCGATACGCCGCCACGGGGAAGCCGTGTTTACACACGGCTCTCCCCGTTCTTCAGCTTCGGGGACCGATCGCCGCACTCGAGCGGCGATCGGGTCCGCGGTCCCGGAGCTTCGGACCGGGTCGCGGGAGCGCGCCCGCGACCCACGGCTGGGTACAAGTACAGGACGTATATATACGTGCTTGTGCCCAGCCGTGCCATTCTGCCGACGTATATGTGCAGGAGGCGGTCCGGAAGTGGTTAAGAATGTCTTTCTGGAGAGGCAGCTCAGGGACTAAGACAAAAAAAGACGCCTCCTAAAACGGGGAGCTCTAACCTTTGTCAGGATGAGCCTTTGCCTTTGTCAGGAATAGCAGCCTCTCCTGTTGTGCCAGGTCCTGCTTATGTCACTGAGGACACTTTGGCAGCAGCTCTAGACCATTTGGAAGGGAGAATCGCTACATTAATCGCTAAATCCATAAAAAAGGATAAAAAGCGAAGCAGGTCCCCTTTTGTTGCTCTAGATCCCTCTTCAAAAATATCTGATGAGGATGTGGCGCCTTTAGAGGATAAGGATGAGGAGCAATTGGGTGGATGCTTTTTCTGCTTCTCAGGTTAAAAAAAAATGCAGATGCAATGTTATGCTGAAGCTGTATGTTCCACATTCAAGTTGCCCTCTGTGGGGTTAACTGAATCGCCTGTCTCCTCCTTGGGTGCTTTAAAATCCCCACAAGCTGCGTGCTCCTTCCCGGTTCATCCTTTATTGGAAAATCTTATTTATGCCGACTGGCAACATCCAGATAAATGTTCTCCTATGGAGGAAAAGTTTACTAAAAAATAGAAGCTACCTGCGGTAGATGCAGCCATTTCCTGTGTAAACAAAAACCTAACTTGTCCTGTAGACAATGCTCAGGTGTTTAAAGATTTTTTTTCAAAAGAAGTTAGAATCTTTACTTAAATTTTCCTTTTTGACGTTGGGCGCTGTGGCGGCTGTTGTCAGGTCCTAAAGGAACAGGTAAAACAAGGGCTCAATGATCTTCCTCCAGACCAGCTTAAGCTTTGGAAGAACCTACCTAAAGCCTTATGTTTCACGGTCGATGCCATGAGAGATTCTATCCAACAGGCATCCTGCCTCACGCTCAAACTGGTACACATGTGCAGAATCCTTTGGTTAAAAGCATTGGTCAGCGGAAGCTCCTTTTAAGGGGGAACAACTCTATGGGGATGATCTGCATAAATACATCCAGAAAATCTCAAGTGGTAAGACTACACTTTTGCCACCTAGAAAAAAGAAAAACGCCCATGTTTTAAAAGGTCCCTTTCTCCGGTCCCAGGGACCTCTGCTTCAAGACAGTGGTGGCGGCATTCAGTCAACCACAAAGCCTAAGACCCAGTATCAGACCCAGGGTTGCAAAAAGCTGTAGGTCCAAAAGACCGGTAAACAGAACCCTAAAGATTCCTCTATGAAGGGGCGCCCCCGCTCAGCCGAGTGGGGAGATGGCTTTGGCAGTTTCCAAGGTATACCTAGGATACAAAATAGAATTCTGGGAAATCCCACATTATCGTTTCCTAAACTCAAATGTCTCCAGAGAACCATTAAAAAGAGAACTTCTTCCAAGCAGTGGATCACTTGCTGTCCCAGTGGGGTAATCAAAAAGTCCCCCTAAAGGAACAAGGCACGGGGTTCTATTCAAACCTTTTTGTGGTTCTGAAGCCAAACAGACGTCAGACCCATTCTGGATCTAAAAGCCCTAAATTGGTTTCAAAACATTTGTCATTTCTGAATGGAAACAATTCGATCAGTGCTTTTCACCCTACAGGGCGGAGAATTCTATGGCCTATTCATCCCGCTCACCAAAAGTTCCTAAGGTTCACTGTAGAACACCGCCGCTATCAGTTTGTGGCTCTACCTTTTTGGCTTGACTACGGCACCTCGCATGTTTTCAAAGGTTCTGGCCCCACTTCTAGCAAATCTAAGGATGCAGGGCATATCGGTGACGTCTTATCTGGACGATCTACTTCTGGTAGAACAGTCAGTGGGACGGTTAAACCACAGCATACTCGGCACAGTAAAATACCTAGAGTGTCTAGGTTGGATCCTAAACTTCCAGAAGTCCTCTCTACAGCCCCAGAAAAGGGTAGAATATTTGGGCATGGTCTTGGACACAACCCAATCCAAAGTTTTTTTTTTTTTTTTTTTTTTTTTTTCTTCCGGAGCCAAAGATCAAATTCTTAAAAGATCTGGTCCACATGGTCAGGGCAAAGGGAAAAACATAAATTCGTCTTTGCATTTGCATGAAGTTGATGGGGGGGGGGGGGATGTTGGCCTCTTCCGAGGCCATTCCATATGCCCAGTTTCATTCAAGGCTATTTCAGAACAGTATCCTTGACTGCCTGGAACAAAGATCCAGGCCTTGGATTGGCTGATGCACCTGTCCTCAGAGGTGCGCCAAAACCTCAGTTGGTGATTAAACACCAAGAATTTGCGTGCAGGGAAATCCTTTCTTCCAGTCACTTGGAAAGTGGTGTCTACGGATGCCAGCCTGTTGGGCTAGGGGCAGGGCATTCTGGAAGAAGCCTCAGCCCAAGGAACTTGGTCCTAATCTGAGAAAGGCCTCCTATCAACATTTGGGCAGTACACCTAGCCCTCAGAACCTGGACACACAGATTACAGGGTCACCCAGTTCGGATTCAATCCGACGATGCTACTGCTGTGGCTTGCGTCAATCACCAAGGGAGCACCAGGAGTCTGAATGCTCCAGAGGTGAACAAGATTTTAACATGGGCAGAAACTCGTATTCCTTGCATTTCTGCGATCTTCATCCCAGGAGTGGAGAATTGGCAAGTGGATTACCTGAGCTGCCAGCAATTGTCGCCGGGGCAATGGTCTTTCCACCCGTGACATTTTTCAGAATGTATGCCAGAAATGGGGTACCCCGGATGTAGACCTATTCACTTCCAGGTTCAATAGGAAATTGGACAGTTTTTGTATCAAGGACAGTAGATCCTCTATCCTACGGAACAGATGCACTTATGATTCTCTGGGTTCAGTTTTCCCTGGTCTATGCATTCCCTCCAGTTCCGCTCTTAGACTTTGCAAGATCAAAGAAGAAGGAATACCAGTTCTCTTGGTGGCCCTGAATTGGCCCAGAGGTTCCTGGTACACAAAGATCGTAAGGATGGCGATGGATTCTTCCACTTCCAAGACCTGTTATCACAAGGTCCAGTGTTCCATCCTTCCTTACAAAAGCTAAATTTGATGGCCTGGCTGTTGAAATGTACATACTGAAGAAATGGGGCCTCTCGGGTCCAGTTCTTTCCACTCTAATGCTAGGAAGCCTGCCTCCAGGCTCATTTATTATAGCACCTGGAAGGTATATGTTTTCTGGTGTGAATCAAGAGGGTGGCCTTCTGTCAATTGGGGGTAGCTATGAAACTAGCCCTGAGTACCTTAAGGGTCAAATCTCAGCTCTATCAATTTTCTTTCAGAGACCTTTGGTATCTCATTCCCTAGTCGGGGCATTCATTCAGGGAGTGTTGTGGGTAAATCCACCAGTCAAACCTCCCTTGTGCCCCTGTAATTTGAATCTAGTTTTGTCAGGCCTGCAGAAGCAGCCCTTTGAACCTATTCGTCATATTCCATTGATTGTCAAGTCGGAAGTTGGCTTTTTTGGTTGCTATCTACTCTGCTAGGAGATTTTTCTGAACTACCAGCTCTTTCCTGTAAAGAGCCTTATTTAGTTTGTCACAAAGACAAAATTGTATTACGGCCCCAACCTACTTTTCTTCCTAAAGTGGTCTCGCTGTTCCATTTAAATGAAGATATGGTTTTGCCTTCCTTTCTTCCTGAACCACAGTCAGCGGGGGGAAATTATTGCACTCTCAGTCTAGATGTTGTAAGAGCAATAAAGGTTTATTTTTATTTTTTTGCCATTTGCCCTCTATCCCATAGCAAAGATTTTCCTTCACTTGCTGACATAGCCAAAGCATGAAGTTAGAGGAAATCTCTTCAGTGAGGGAATCCCTATGCATCACTGGGGTCATCAGAACTAGTGACCCCTCTATTACTTTCCTGGGGATAAACCAAAACCCCGGGATTTTCTTTCACTTTTAATGAAAGTGGTACACGGCACAAATAGGGGTAAAGGAAGCAATAACAAACCAAAACCCTGTGTTTCTATACCCTCTCCAATTTATCAAATCAAACAGTTTTGCCTTTAGCAACAATTAATGTCTTTCCGTGCCAGGAATGCAGTGCCCTTTTCGGTGAGATGCACCGAAAAGTACCTTCCTTCTTGGCCATCTAATGTAACCTACCAATTGCCCTGCCTCCCCCTTGTAATGGAAATTAACAGATTAGGCCAGCCATAATGCAATTAAAAGTGAATGCAATGGTCTTTTAATACCACTGTTCTGTTGCTGTTTGTACAAGGTGAGAAGAGGCTAAGGCCCCTTTCACACTGCTGAACCGTTAGGTGCGCCTGTCAGTTTTTTCGCCGGACCTTAACGGCCGCTCTATGGAGCGTCGCATGTCAGTGGTGACATGTCCGCTGACATCCGATCCGCTAAAATCAGATATCGGATGAAATCTGATGAAAACACATGATGTCCATTTTTCATCTGATTTCTCCATAGGAGACGGTGGCGCTAGACAATGGTGGATCGGATGAAAAACGGACAGGCGGAACAGTTTTCATCCAATCCCCCCCATAGAGGAAAGCGGAGCTCTGACAGGCCCCTCCCTGCACAGTGAGCAAAGAGGGACCTGTCATCCATCGGCTCAGCAGAGATCAACGGAGAGATCTCCCGCTGCAAGCGGATCCGCCCTGTGTGGAAGGGGCCTAAGACCCCATTCTCACACACACAATGTCTGTTTTAATAGGCTCTGCCTGCTTGGCAGGAATCTATCCGTTGATCCCCGCTCAGCCTGCGGATGACAGGTCTGTCTTTGCTCACTGTGCAGTGACGGACCTGTCAGAGCTCCGCTTTCCTCTATGGGGGGGATTGGATGAAAACTGTTCCGCCTGTCCGTTTTTCATCCGATCCACCCTACGGATGGAAAATAGGGTTTTCATCCGTCTGGATTCAGCGGACATGTCACCGTTGACCTCCTTCTCTCCATAAACCCGCTTGAAGTGTCTGTTCAAGTCTGCCTAAAAAATTGACGGGAAGACCTGAACGGTCCGCATGGGTGAAATGGGCCCAAATGTGGATACAGTACTGGGATATAATCAAACAATTAGAAATCACTCTGTGCTGCTTAAAAAGCCAGTTAAGAAAATGCTTAGAAATCTGCAAATATTATTGCATGTTTGTGAAAAGTATTGCAATAACACTCATGTTTATCTGTAGGTGATTCAGAGGATGTTTGAGGAAAAACTAAGTGCCTTACAGTGTGCAGACTTTGATAAAGCAATAGCAGACTTGAAAACGCGAGTGGAAAAAATTGAATGCAAAAAACATGAGAATGTTCTGCATTCCATACAGGTAATATATGATTAATAATGTCTGTTAACAAGTAAGGGTTTTTATTATGTCTATTCTCTGGTCAACTTTTTAAGGCACAACAAGCCCATTTTTTAACCTGCACTAGAATAGTGCACATTGTGTATGTGTACCAAACTGTTACTACAATGACTGCCTGTATTCTTTGGATGTTTTTTTTATTAAAACACTTTCTTGTGCAGCAATCCCCCTTTTTAGTATGATATAAGCCCTTGGGAAGACCCTCACATGTTTGTAAATATTTTATTCTCTTTTCATGTGACAACACTGAAGAAATTACACTTTGCTACAATGTAAAGTACTTAGGGCCAGATTCACGTAGATGAGCGGCGGTGTAACGTATCTACGATACGTTACACCGCCACAATTTTTCATGGCAAGTGCCTGATTCACCAAGCACTTGCGATGAAAACCTACACCGGCGGCCTCGGCGCAAGGCAGGCGAATTCAAATGGGCGTGTGCCATTTAAATTAGGCACACTCCCGCGCCGGACCTACCGCGCATGCTCCGTTTCCGAACTCCCGCCGTGCTTTGCGCGACGTGACGTCATTTTTTCGAACGGCGACGCGCAATTCCGTATTCCCGGACGGCTTACGCAAACAACGTTATTTTTTAAATTTCGACGCGGGAACGACGGCCATACTTTATACAGCAATACGATTGCTGTGTAAATTAAAGGCACCAAAAAAACGACTAACTTTCTTTGCGACGGGAAACTAGACTAGCGGCGACGTAGCGAACGCGAAAAACCGTCATGGATCGCCGT